>NC_057796.1:243203078-243389238 GCF_018294505.1 Triticum aestivum | reverse complement strand
CGGCGAGCCCCCCTCCCCGCTGCGGCTGATTCTTCCTTAACTCCGGCGAGCCCCCCACCCCCTGAAAATCGACTGACCCAAAAGTCGATTCAGTCGACTGAAGTGTAGCTAAATCGAAGCAGCATCGCAAGCAAGAGCAAGAGCGAGAGCAGCACCGCGAGCAAGAACAGACCAGGCATGGGACCGAGAGCAAGAGCAGAGCAGCAGCGCGAGCGAGAGCTAAAGCAGCAGCAGCTCCTACTGATGTGGACGTCGCCGCAGAGGGAGCGACGCCATGGAGGAAGTGGCCGGCGACGCCGCCGTGGATGGAGCCGCACCGTGTCGGCTCGGGACCGAGCGCCGGCAGCACCGTGAGATTGAATCAAGAAGAAAATGCGGTGATTAGTGTACAACCTGGCGCCGATTAGGCCGCAGCTTCATCCAAGGAAACGGTGATGATGATGCTTTTCCGGTGGTGCAGGTGAAGAAGGCGGTGTGGGAATGGAGGTGGCGCGAAAGACGAGGAAATGTCGGGGCAACTCCTTGGAGGTGGAGGACGGGGTGGCTGAGCTGGCGGGACGACCAGATCGACGACGGATCCTCATCCGGTACGGTGGATGAGGGACGTTGAGGTGTTGTTGTGGACGACGTCGTCGGGGAAGAGGCTCCGGCTGGGTGGCGGACGGAGGAGGGTGTGGGGCTTCGCGGGTTTTCCCGGCCTCGGTGTACGAATGGGTGGGCGGATAGGATGGGAGTGGGGAACCACGGCTTAGGGACGCGCTTGTCCGAAATGTGGGGTAAGTTACGAAAGTACCCCCACCAATTTGAGGCGGTTCTTTCGGTTCAGGGGTATCACGGGCATTTCGCGTGTCGGGATTTCACAGGAGGTGGGAGTTTTCGCGTGCGTTGTAATTTTGGAATAGCAAGGCACGGGTTGAGATGGAGGGAGTTGTCGGAGCACAACAAGACAAAGATATATCTTAAATATTTCGGGCTAACAAGGCGCGGGTTGAAATTTCCGAACAAGCCTAACGTGTACTGTACCAAATCAATTTGCACTACAAAAGTCATTCAAAACTTTGAATTCATGTGATGTTCAATTAAAATATTTCGCTACGTGTATAATGCATGCAACCTAGTACTCAAATGAACATTTTAGTGCATTCCAAACGTATATACTACCGCTTCAATATGAACTAAATTTGAATTTGTTTCTCTATTTGAATAAGATCTACAATAATGATTGTTGTGAAGTCAAAGCATTTGAATTCGTTTCTCTGTTTTAATAAGATCTACGATCATCATTATTGTCAAGTTAAACCATCGTTTGTGTATTATCTTCACAGCACACCACATGATTAGTCGCGAGTTACATATGAACTATGTGTACTATATGAACTCGAACTTGATTTTTTGAATCCACTTTATGTTGATTTCAAATCATAGTACATTTCAAGCTCTAGCTAGATCTTCACAAACCAAACCATGTCTCATATGTATAATGTGTTTATCACATTATGTATGGTGCCCCGCCCCCTACGCCTACAAGTATTTAGATGTGAGTTGAAAACACCACACATTACCACGAATTCAAATAAAATGTGAGAATGTTCGATATATATTATTGTTTAGATTGTTCGATATTTAGTTGTAAGCTGCAAACGCCACACATTATCACAAATTCAAATAAAATGTGAGATTGTTCAATGTATAGTATGGTTTAGATTGTTCGACATTTAGCTGTGAGTTGCAAACGCCATGCATTATCACATTATGGTATAACATGTGCAAAACCACAACACGCGTATCACCGCTATATTCATGCATGCATATGTTTAAAACACTATGATCTCCTATTCAAATATATGAATCCACTTTCATATCAAATTATGATATTTGTTAGTCTCTTACACCCACACAATCCTCTAACCTTTGTAGCTACCACTAACTTTCTCTCATTCATCCACACGCCCTCCTCGCCCTCCCCCTCCCTCAGCATTCTATCCATCGTGCAGATTCATTTTTTTTCTTTAGGTCGTTCTCCCACAGTCTCCACAACTGCTTTTAGACACATCCCTCAAACATTGCATGAGTAGGATCTCTTAACATGTGGGTTTGGGAAGTAGTTGATGAGGTAGAACCTATTGCCTTTTATTATCAAACCCTTGGGAGTTACTTCTACGTTATGCCTATATTGCCATGCTATGCTCGTAGACGTGGATTGGGATTAAGTGTACTCCATGATAGATGTGAGATTGATAATTAATGGTTAACTTAAGGTGGCTACTTAAATACACATCTGGGTGGATTGGTTGCGGGCACCTGGAGAATCCAATGTTGTCCTAGGATATCCCGGAGTACCCGTGTGATCATCCTATAGTTCGCCACCCAGGCTCAAAGGGATCATAAGATTATTCGTGCTAGAAACTTCCGTGTGCAGCCACAAGCTATTATGGGCTCTAGCATCGTTGAGTATGATGCATGACCTCTTTCAGTGGTGGGCTAGAAGATGTAGGGGAAACTAGGTGTAACTGTCCACCCAGAGTAAAGAGTTAATGTTTCTGAAAGACTGTGTCTCGGTCATCCGTTTCTCAAACACCGTGTAGTGCGAGAAATCCAATGGAGGAGATCGAGTTTTGTGGGGAAAAGTGCGCAAACCTCTGCAGAGTGTACAAACTAATCATGGTTAGCCGTGTCCCCGGTTATGGACATCTTGAGTCTCTGTGTGACACCCAAAATTTTTAATTTGATTTTTTCAAACTTTTAATTTTTATTTGAGGAGGGTATTTAAATTTTCTTCTAAAGAACCACCCTCTCCAAAATTTTCTCTTATGGCAAGTGTTCTATTTGGATTCACCCAAGGCTTGATTTTGGTCTTGGAGGTTTTCCTCTATTATTTTGACTCAAACCAAAATGTTTCTCTCTTGGAAAATTGCCTTTCAAAATTTTCTTTGAAAAAGGCCCTATAACTTTTGGAATGATCCTTTGCCACTTTCAACAATTCTCTCTTGCCATGATCCTAGTGTGAATCCACTCTCCTAAACCTTCCCTCACCTTTGGATCATGATTTGCATCAAATCCAGCAAGTTGGACCTCCCCCTATAATTATTTTTCCATTTAAATCTTATCAAAACAATTTCTGTCGTCTATTGTAGCCCTTAGAGATTTACAAAGGAGCTACCATCTCTGTTTTTATTTTTGCCCCCAAACCTTTTTCCCTTCCTAGTCCTTTGAACCCTCAACCAAGATCCATGAAGATCCACTGGTCTTCAGTTCAAATTTTTCAAACTATACTTGCTGCAAGTTTGAACCAGATTTGTCAAATTTGGTGAAATTCATTCAAATCTTTCTCCAAAAATTCTGAGTAAAATCAGGCAGACTCTGGGTGCATTGAGTGGTCACCTCACCAAGTCCCAGCCCCAGGAAAAAATTTCTCCTTGCCAAATCATTCTGTCGAACACCTACTGGACACTATTACTGTCATTGTTCAGTTAATTTCAGAAACAGTTTCAGTGCACTGTCGTTTTCTTCAGTGTTCGATCTCAATCTCGCCAGTGTCGCTGTGTCGCCTTGCTCCCCGTCCCCTCCCCCTTGTTCCTGCGCCGCATGATCCCCTGGAGCCTTGCGGATGTCGGCGACGAGCAGGAGGAGGTGCGTCGCCCCGTGACCGACGCCAGCGGCGGCTTTGCGGCCGCCAGAGAGAGGCGCGGCGCAGACGGCGCCACCCAGCGCCGCCCAAGCCACCGGAGATCGCCGCGTGGCCTTCCACTCCCCAGAACGCGCTGCCACTCTCGTCGTGAACCGCCGAGCGCGGAGCGTGCTCTCTGCCGCCGTCGAGCCCGTGCGGCCACCCCACCGTGGACCAGCGCCATTACGCCAAGACCAACCCAGTTTAGCAGTGGAACGGCACCAGTACACCTCACTGATGCTGCCTGGCCACTCAAACCCCCTGCTCAACCACTGCCCCGCCGTAATCGCTCGCCGGAGCAACCCCGTTCACGGCCATCCCCTCGATCCGCCTATAAATAGAGGCCCCGAGCTTCAACTCGAACCCACACCACCTCTGCACTCCACCTAGACCGCGCCAAGCCACTGGAAGAGCCCCGAGGGAGCTTTCTTCCCCGACTCCGACCGCCGCGACCCGCCACGAGATCCAGCTCGATTCGCTCCCGTGCGTGCACCTCTGCCTCCCATCTCTTGCCAGTAGCTTCCCTATGCATCCACTCTTCTGACCCGCGCTTCAATTCGGAGTTTGCAGCACCCACCGGAGTTCTCCACCATCACCCGAGCCGCCGTCCGCCGGAGAAAGTGTCGCCGTCGACGTGGTGCTCTCCGTCGGTCAAGTCCACCACCCACCGACGCGGAAGGACACGCTGAAGCTCTTGGTACACTCCGATCTCCCTGTCTCGCCGTGGTTCGACGCCGGCGACCACCGCAGTCTTCGGGCGCCGGCGAGCTTTTTAAACCTGACATGTGGGACCCCCTGTCAGCCTCTCTTCTGTTTCCCCTCGCGAAGCGTTTTTTGTTGGCGCCTTCGGGCAAATACGTCTTCCCTTTGAGCTGGTGCGTTTCTTTCCGAAGCGTTTTCTGTTTTCTCAGTTCAGCCCCTGGAACTTTTCTGTTTCATTACAGATGGGTCCCTGGACAGAAACCTTTATAACTTTTTAATAAAAAGTGATTTTTGAATGATTCTTTTTTTGTCAATCTTGTATTTTTGTCTAGTTTTTTATAGTATTTATTTGGAAAAAATTTGGAGAAGTTTTTATGCACGCGTTGGTTTTCACGTTAGTGCCCATTTTCGTTATGCCGTAGGTTCCGGAAGAGGTGACGGAGCCGCGAACTTCGCCGAGCTAGACTCCGACTTCTCCGAACCAGGCAAGCATGTTTGAACCTTTGATATGATAGGTGTTTTTGCATGTTGGCGTGAGAGGTTGTGCGTGGCATATGAGTGTCAGTGAGTACCTCGTTGCTTGTGAAGCAACTACCCGCATGTTCCAAAGTTGCGATGATCTCTGGTGAGAGATGGCCTAACCATGTGGTGACATGGGGGGCAGCAAGGTGGTACTGTTGTAGCATGCCAGCCTTGTGTCATCCGACAAATTCCGACGTTAACGTGGACGGAATCACATTATCGTTCTTCCCCTTTCCGTGCTACCACATGTTTTCTACCAGAATGCGGTTTAGTAAGTTGGTAACCTCTTTCCATGTACACACCAAACAGAGGGGCCGGGATGATGGTTCCATGGCCCTGGATTAAAGCCAGTCATCCGGTCAGGGGGCATGGGTGTTTCCGGTTGGGACCGAGAGGGGGGCACCCCTTAGAGCGCGCATATAGAAATTTGATCCCATGCTACGCGAGGTTGTAGCCTCCCCGTCTCAAGGTTTTTCTTGAACGTTGCCGAGGGTGATTCCTGGCTTCGGAAATGTTGAATGGGTGTGCACTGGTTAGATGTGTTTGTTCCAAAACACCGTAGACGGAACTAGTCCCCGTGACTACTGGAATTCGTTGGCTGTGGTTAAAGTACAAACTCTGTAGAGTCAAATCCTTCCGAGTCCTCGTATCCATGGTCCAGTATCGTGATCAGCGTATCCATGCCTATGTCATAACCTCGTGGTATATTCTTCGTTCCGGTAAGCAAGCTTGAGTAGTGGACTTGGCTGAACGTTATTCATGTGGATGGACTAACCCGGTTGTTTACCTCATGTCTGCTTATCCGCTTGGTATGATTTATATTCTCGAGCTACTGAATTATTGAGCTATGGTGTAAGCCCTTTATGCGATGTCGCTCAGACGTCCGATTGTGGCATGTTTGCCTTTTACTCTCCATATGAGCCCTTTCTGTGATGTCGCTCAGACGTCCGACGGTGGCATGTTCGTCTCTTATTTTCTGTTATAAGCCCTTTATGTGGTGTCGCCTTGACGCCCGACTGCGTCATTGTATTTCCTGCATTTTCCTCTCGAGGAGTCATTCAGACCCTCGTTTGGCACCAGTATTACTATTCTTGCAGTTTCCTCTCGAGGAGTCATTCAGACCCTCGTTTGGCACCCAGTATTTTATTTTTTTGGGATTTTGGGAGGACTACCGCCCGACTTCTCTGTTATTGTTCCCATGCAATATTGTCTCTATGCCTGGACGCACTTGTTATCCTGCTCATATGCTTCATGTTTACATTTGTTATATCTTATGTCCGAACTGTCTTGCGAGTACTTTCATAGTACTCACCTGGCTTGTTGATTTGGCCAGATGTTGACGAAGGCAATCTCTTGGATGAAGAGTTTGATAGCGCGTCCGACGCCTAGAGGAGTCCCAGTCATTCCTGTGCGATCCCGGATATTGGTCACTTGTATTATATACGCTTCCGCCACCCGCAATAAGTCTCCTCGAGCCTCACTCCGACGCTCGAAGAGCTGTAGTTTTCAGGAGTCATATCACCCACCTCGCGGTGATTTTTCCACCATCGTTGTTATCGTGAGTTAGTAGTTATGCCACCCTATCCGCCGTTATGTTTTATCGGCATTCATGTAATAAATTGTTGAGCAGTCCCCGCTCAACCTTGTATTATATTCAGTACTCCTGGTATTTTTCTTCTGTGACCAAGATATTGTCTACCAGTGAGAAGGAATTCTTCTTTACTGGTCCGTAAAAGGGATTGGTCTCTCAATAAATATTTTATTGAAAAACCGATCGTGACAAGCTTGGTACCAGAGCCAGGCTGACTGTAGGAAGCCACTAGGTGCGATCGCTAATCGGTTATTAGCGTCTTTTGTGCTTTTTCAGCATTTTGCAATTGTAGCCATTTTCTGTTGGTCATCATAAATTGATGACATGACTACTCAGAATTTTTGCCTACTTTTGTAGATGGCTGGCAGCAGCTGTGAGACTCGAGTGTTCACGAACGTGCCCGAGGGGTTTGTCAAGCTCCTCGTCTCCATCACCAAGCTCGCGATCGGGCCAGCGACTCGCCCGGAGTTCACGCTTTACCAGCACAAGCTCAGTGACGACGTGTCTATGCACCAAGCTGTGGTGCAATTCAAGGGAGGACGTTCTGCAGCTCGCCACTTCCGTTTTGTGGGAAGGGCCATGCCTACGGAGAGGCATGCCATGCAGATGGCTGCCCGTGAGGCGATAGCTCGTCTTCGGGACATCCTTCCTACGATGAAGACTCGTCGCTACCGCTACCTCCCATGCCATGTGCCATATACCAGTCACTATGCATTCGCCTGCCATCGGGGAGAACGAGATGAAGCCATCGAGATGGTTGTGGAGTATCTCAAGGCTCTGGAGGAGTCTTTCGACAACCTCGTGGATGATCTTGTGGCTGCCCGCATGGACTTAGTCCGGGGCGGTCCTGCCTGCAGGAAGGAGCTTCTTCACACAGCACCGCCTCTGACATTCGTCTTGTCCTCAGCATCTTATGCACCGGCCGTTTTAGCCACTGCTCGCCGTCTGCCTACCACTGAGGAGTTCGACAGAGTCATCGCTCCTACTCCAGTCAGAGCTGCACCGCCTACCGCACCCGCACTACCGCATGTCGCCCCCGCACCATCACCGCAGCGCAGTGTTGCGCACCAGGAGCCTGCTAGAGAGGAGGTGGAGGTTGAATCTCCTGGACCGCTGAGTCTTGCCCTCGGCAAGGGGAAGGACATCGTCACCATCTCCGACTGAGAGCGCCGAGTAGCCGCGCGTTGTGTCTGCTTGTATGATGTGTTTTCTCTGTGCGCTAGTTTGTATTAGTGTGTTCGCTGCTTTCCGGAGGAGTACACTAGTCTAAATAACATGTCAGGAATGTGTACGCACATCCTGAGTGCTGTATCGTGTGTTTGCTTTTCGCGTGTAAGATATATGCTAAGCAGTTCTTCTTCGTGCAATATCGTTTATGTTTTCTTAAAAACCTTGAGGTCTTTTAAATTGTTGCCTTTGCAAGATTTTCCTTGTGCTACACAGTTCTTCTCATGGGTTTTGCAAAATACTACCCCAGACTGGAAAAATGTCTCGCTCGTGGACTCGCTCCATGCCCAATCAGCCAGAAGAAGTTTATGAGACACAGACTAGCAACAACTTCACTCAGGGACAGTCCAGTCAACAAGACAGCGAAGCAGCCTTGTCTCAAGTATGCCGTCTCTTCGAGCAAAGCCAGCAACAGCACCAAGAGATGATGAATCACGTCATCAATATGGGAAACCACCGTGAACCCTATCAACCTCATTCCAAGTTATCTGAGTTACAGAAGACTCGCCCTTCAACTTTTGCTCACACTGATAGGCCGCTGGAAGCCGATGACTCGCTTCATGATATCGAAAGGAAGCTGATTATTGCTCAGTGTTCAGATCATGAGAAGGTGCTTTATGCACCACACTACCTTACTGGAGCAGCTGCAGCATGGTGGGAAAACTTCCTACACATGCATCCCGGTGAACACAACATCACCTGGGAAGAGTTCAAGGAAGGCTTCCGTGGGGCACACATCCCCAGGAGCATCATAAAAATCAAGAAGAGAGAATTTGATGACCTGAAGCAGAGAGGCATGTCAGTGACAGAATACGATGGTCAGTTTACCCAGCTATCCTGTTATGCATATGACGAGCATATGACTGAGAGCAAGAAGATGGAAAAATTCCTGGACGGTCTGGCACCAGCCCTAAGATGCCAGCTGGTGGTACACACTTTCCCGGATTTTAAAACTCTGGTAGACAAGGCCATCACCTTGGAGAATGAGCGCCGCAGCCTGGAAGATATCCGTAAGCAAAAGAGGGACAAGACGGTTCTTGCTCGCAACAACCGAAGCAAGACTGAGGTTCCAAGGACAGAAGCAAGGAAATCCACGACTACTGATCCAAGGCCCGTCAGGCAGTTTCATGCCAGGGACAAGGAGTTCACGTACCATCCAGGGGTCACATGCTATGCTTTTGGAGAAGAAGGGCACTATGCTAAACAATGCCCAAAGCCGAGGAACTCGGCCCCCAAGCCGAACAATGGTGGAAACAATCCAGCCCCCAAGCGCAACAATTTCAATCCCAACAACAACCACAAGAAGGGTCACCTGAACCATGTGACCAGGGAAGAAGCGCAGAATGCCCCAGACATCGTGCTCGGTACGTTCCCTGTCAACACAGTACCTGCCATGGTTTTGTTTGATTCTGGAGCTTCCCATTCGTTCGTTTCGAAGAGTTTTGTTTTACAACATGGTTTTCCGATACTTCCCTTGGAAAAATCTATGATCATCAAGTCCCCCGGAAATAAGCAAATTGCTCAGAGTTACTGCCAAGGAGTAATCATTGAGTTCGAAGGACTACAGTTCCAAGCAAAACTCATCGTGTTGGAAAATAAAGGACTGGATGTCATTTTAGGGATGGACTGGTTGACCACCAACAAAGGATTCATTAACTGTTTCAATCGGACCGTGATTCTCACTCACCATCATGGCAAGACAATAAAGGTTACAGCTCAAGAAAGGCCACGGTCGCAGCAACCAAAACTGAACAAAGTGGACATTTCAGAACTGAGGAAAGTTCCAGTGGTATGCGAGTTTCCGGACGTATTTCCTGAAGAACTGCCAGGCATGCCACCAGACCGAGAGATAGAATTCAGCATCGAACTAGCACCTAGCACCGCTCCCATCTATAAGAAACCTTATAGAATGGCACCCTCAGAATTGGTGGAGTTGAAGAAGCAGATAAAGGAATTATTGGACAAAGGATTTATTCGAGCCAGCTCCTCACCATGGGGTTCGCCAGTGTTGTTCGCCAAGAAAAAGGATGGGACACTGAGACTGTGTATAGACTATCGAGCCCTCAATATGGTCACCATCAAAAACAAATATCCGATGCCACGGATAAATGATTTGTTCGACCAGCTCGCAAAAGCCAAGGTGTTCTCAAAAATTGATTTGAGATCGGGATATCATCAATTGAAAGTACGGACAGAAGATATCCCCAAAACAGCATTCACCTCCAGATACGGATTATATGAATTCACAGTGATGCCTTTTGGTCTAACAAACGCCCCCGCATATTTCGTCCACCTCATGAACAAAGTGTTCATGAAAGTCATGGACAAATTTGTTGTGGTGTTCATTGACGATATTCTGGTTTACTCAAGGACACCGGAAGAGCATGCTGAACATCTCAAAATTGTTTTGGGAGAATTGAGGAAACATCAGTTGTATGCCAAATTTAGCAAGTGTGAATTTTGGCTAAGACAAGTTGGTTTCCTAGGCCATATATTGAACCAAGAAGGCGTGGCCGTAGACCCAGAAAAGGTCAAAGCCATACTTGACTGGAAGTCACCCGCCAACGTTACAGATGTGCGGAGTTTCCTAGGAATGGCCGGATATTACAGAAGATTTATTGAAGGATTCTCCACTGTGGCAAAACCAATAACCCAGTTGCTCAAGAAAGACAAGAAATTTTTATGGACGGAAGCATGCGAGAAAAGCTTCCAAGAGCTTAAGAAGAAGCTAACAACCGCCCCAGTATTAACCGTGCCAGACATACACAAGAGTTTTGAAGTATATTGTGACGCGTCCCGAAAAGGCCTCGGATGTGTACCAATGCAGGATGGCAAAGTTGTCGCATATGCCTCCAGGCAGCTGCGAAAACATGAGGAAAATTACCCAACACATGACTTGGAACTAGCAGCAGTCATACATGCACTCAAGGAGTGGAGGCACTTTCTATTGGGAAATCGCTGTGAAATATATACGGACCATAAGAGCCTCAAATATATTTTCACACAGCCAGAGCTAAATTTACGCCAACGACGCTAGTTGGAATTGGTCAAGGACTATGACGTCGGCATTCATTACCATCCAGGGAAAGCAAATGTAGTGGCCGATGCCCTTAGTCGAAACCCCAGCCCGGACAACGACGGTCCGCAAAACTTGAGGCCTGAGTTTCAGCAAGAGTTCGCTAGGCTCAACATGGTGTTAGTCTCTGAGGGCACCGTATCAAATCTGGAGATACAACCAACCCTAGTGGAACAAATTAAGAAGGCTCAACAGGGGCATCCCAGCATTGAAGGTATAAAGAAGAAAATGAACCTTGGTAAGGCTTCAGAGTTCGTCACAGACAGTGAAGGAATATTATGGTACGGAGACAGACTATGCGTACCTAACGTGGAGGAACTCAAGCAACAAATCTTAACCGAAAGCCACACCGCCCCATACTCGATCCATCCTGGAGGAACCAAAATGTACAAAGACATTCAGGAAAGATTTTGGTGGCACGGGATGAAAAGGGATATAGCCGCATTCATTGCTCGTTGCGATTCATGTCAGCGCATCAAGGCCGAGCATCAAAAGCCAGCAGGGCTACTCCAGCCAAACAGGATACCGGAGTGGAAATGGGATGAAATAGGAATGGATTTCATCGTCGGACTACCCCGATCACAGCGCGGAAATGACGCCATATGGGTCATCACAGACCGACTAACCAAGGTTGCTCATTTCATTCCTGTGAAGACTACCTACTCCACACAAAGACTGGCCAAACTTTATCTCTCCCGTATAGTTTGTTTGCATGGAGTCCCAAATGTTGGGAATCGTAGCATAATTTTAAAATTTTCCTACGCTCACCAAGATGCATCTATGGAGTATACTAGCAACAAGGGGAAAGGAGTGCATCTACATACCCTTGTAGATCGCGAGCGGAAGCGTTCCAATGAACGTGGATGACGGAGTCGTACTCGCCGTGATCCAAATCACCGATGACCGAGTGCCGAACGGACGGCACCTCCGCGTTCAACACACGTACGGTGCAGTGACGTCTCCTCCTTCTTGATCCAACAAGGGGGAAGGAGAGGTTGATGGAGATCTAGCAGCACGACGGCGTGGTGGTGGATGTAGCGGGTCTCCGGCAGGGCTTCGCCAAGCTTCTGCGAGAGAGGTGTTGCAGGGGAGGAGGGAGGCGCCCAAGGCTGTGGTGTGCTGCCCTCCCTCCCCCCCTTTATATAGGCCCCCTGGGGGGGCGCCGGCCCTGGAGATGAGATCCAAGGGGGGGGGCGGCGGCCAAGTGGGGGGGAAGGGGTGCCTTGCCCCCCAAGGCAAAGGGGAAGCTCCCCCCCTAGGGTTCCCAACCCTAGGCCCAGGGGGGAGGCCCAAGGGGGGCCCCCAGCCCACTAAGGGCTGGTTCCCTTCCATTTTCAGCCCATGGGGCCCTCCGGCATAGGTGGCCCCACCCGGTGGACCCCCGGGACCCTTCCGGTGGTCCCGGTACAATGCCGGTAACCCCCGAAACTTTCCCGGTGGCCGAAACTTGACTTCCTATATATAATTCTTCACCTCCGGACCATTCCGGAACCTCTCGTGACGTCCGGGATCTCATCCGGGACTCCGAACAACTTTCGGGTTTCTGCATACATATATCTCTACAACCCTAGCGTCACCGGACCTTAAGTGTGTAGACCCTACGGGTTCGGGAGACATGCAGACATGACCGAGACGCCTCTCCGGTCAATAACCAACAGCGGGATCTGGATACCCATGTTGGCTCCCACATGTTCCACGATGATCTCATCGGATGAACCACGGTGTCGAGGATTCAATCAATCCGTATGCAATTCCCTTTGTCAATCGGTATGTTACTTGCCCGAGATTCGATCGTCGGTATCCTAATACCTTGTTCAATCTCGTTACCGGCAAGTCTCTTTACTCGTACCGCAATGCATGATCCCGTGACTAACGCCTTAGTCACATAGAGCTCATTATGTTGATGCATTACCGAGTGGGCCCAGAGATACCTCTCCGTCACACGGAGTGACAAATCCCAGTCTCGATCCGTGCCAACCCAACAGACACTTTCGGAGATACCCGTAGTGCACCTTTATAGTCACCCAGTTACGTTGTGACGTTTGGCACACCCAAAGCACTCCTACGGTATCCGGGAGTTGCACGATCTCATGGTCTAAGGAAAAGATACTTGACATTGGAAAAGCTCTAGCAAACGAAACTACACGATCTTTTATGCTATGCTTAGGATTGGGTCTTGTCCATCACATCATTCTCCTAATGATGTGATCCCGTTATCAATGACATCCAATGTCCATAGTCAGGAGACCATGACTATCTATTGATCAACGAGCTAGTCAACTAGAGGCTTACTAGGGACACGTTGTGGTCTATGTATTCACACATGTATTACGATTTCCGGACAATACAATTATAGCATGAATAATAGACGATTATCATGAACAAAGAAATATAATAATAACCATTTATTATTGCCTCTAGGGCATATTTCCAACAGTCTCCCACTTGCACTAGAGTCAATAATCTAGTTACATTGTGATAAATCGAACACCCATTGCGTCCTGGTGTTGATCATGTTTTGCTCTAGGGAGAGGTTTAGTCAGTGGATCTGCTACATTCAGGTCCGTATGTACTTTACAAATATCTATGTCTCCATTTTGAACACTTTCACGAATGGAGTTGAAGCGACGCTTGATATGCCTGGTCGTCCTGTGAAACCTGGGCTCCTTCGCAAGGGCAATAGCTCCAGTGTTGTCACAGAAGAGAGTCATCGGGCCCGATGCATTGGGAATCACCCCTAGGTCGGTAATGAACTCCTTCATCCAGACTGCTTCCTGTGCTGCCTCCGAGGCTGCCATGTACTCCGCTTCACATGTAGATCCCGCCACGACGCTTTGCTTGCAACTGCACCAGCTTACTGCTCCTCCATTCAAAATATACACGTATCCGGTTTGTGACTTCGAGTCATCCAGATCTGTGTCGAAGCTAGCGTCGACGTAACCCTTTACGACGAGCTCTTCGTCACCTCCATAAACGAGAAACATATCCTTAGTCCTTTTCAGGTACTTCAGGATATTCTTGACCGCTGTCCAGTGTTCCATGCCGGGATTACTTTGGTATCTTCCTACCAAACTTACGGCAAGGTTTACATCAGGTCTGGTACACAGCATGGCATACATAATAGACCCTATGGCCGAGGCATAGGGGATGACACTCATCTTTTCTATATCTTCTGCCGTGGTCGGGCATTGAGCCGTGCTCAATTGTACACCTTGCAATACATGCAAGAACCCCTTCTTGGACTGATCCATACTGAACTTCTTCAATATCTTGTCAAGGTATGTACTCTGTGAAAGACCAATGAGGCGTCTTGATCTATCTCTATAGATCTTGATGCCTAATATATAAGCAGCTTCTCCAAGGTCCTTCATTGAAAAACACTTATTCAAATAGGCCTTTATACTTTCCAAGAATTCTATATCGTTTCCCATCAATAATATGTCATCCACATATAATATGAGAAATGCTACAGAGCTCCCACTCACTTTCTTGTAAACACAGGCTTCTCCATAAGTCTGTGTAAACCCAAACGCTTTGATCATCTCATCAAAGCGAATGTTCCAACTCCGAGATGCTTGCACCAGCCCATAGATTGAGCGCTGGAGCTTGCACACTTTGTTAGCATTCTTAGGATCGACAAAACCTTCCGGCTGCATCATATACAACTCTTCCTTAAGGAAGCTGTTAAGGAATGCCGTTTTGACGTCCATCTGCCATATCTCATAATCATAGTATGCGGCAATTGCTAACATGATTCGGACGGACTTCAGCTTCGCTACGGGTGAGAAAGTCTCATCGTAGTCAACCCCTTGAACTTGTCGATAACCCTTAGCGACAAGTCAAGCTTTGTAGATGGTCACATTACCATCCGCGTCCGTCTTCTTCTTAAAGATCCATTTGTTTTCTATGGCTCGCCGCTCATCGGGCAAGTCAGTCAAAGTCCATACTTTGTTTTCATACATGGATTCTATCTCGGATTTCATGGCTTCTAGCCATTTGTCGGAATCCGGGCCCGCCATCGCTTCTTCATAGTTCGAAGGTTCACCGTTGTCTAACAACATGATTTCCAGGACAGGGTTGCCATACCACTCTGGTGCGGAACGTGTCCTTGTGGACCTACGAAGTTCAGTAACTTGATCCGAAGCTTCATGATCATCATCATTAACTTCCTCCCCAGTCGGTGTAGGCACCACAGGAACATTTTCCCGCGCTGCGCTACTTTCCGGTTCAGAAGGGGTGACTATCACCTCATCAAGTTCCACTTTCCTCCCACTCAATTCTTTCGAGAGAAACTCCTTCTCTAGAAAGGACCCGTTCTTGGCAACGAAGATCTTGCCTTCGGATCTGAGGTAGAAGGTGTACCCAATAGTTTCCTTAGGGTATCCTATGAAGACGCATTTTTCCGATTTGGGTTCGAGCTTTTCAGGTTGAAGTTTCTTGACATAAGCATCGCATCCCCAAACTTTTAGAAACGACAGCTTAGGTTTCTTCCCAAACCATAATTCGTACGGTGTCGTCTCAACGGATTTCGACGGAGCCCTATTTAAAGTGAATGCGACAGTCTCTAAAGCATAGCCCCAAAATGAGAGCGGTAAATCGGTAAGAGACATCATAGATCGCACCATATCCAATAGAGTGCGATTACGACGTTCGGACACACCATTTCTCTGAGGTGTTCCAGGCGGCGTGAGTTGTGAAACTATTCCACATTTCCTTAAGTGTGTACCAAATTCGTGACTTAAATATTCTCCACCACGATCTGATCGTAAGAATTTTATTTTTCTGTCACGTTGATTCTCAACTTCACTCTGAAATTCCTTGAACTTTTCAAAGGTTTCAGACTTGTGTTTCATTAGGTAGACATACCCATATCTACTTAAATCATCAGTGAGAGTGAGAACATAACGATATCCTCCGCGAGCCTCAACACTCATTGGACCACACACATCGGTATGTATGATTTCCAATAAGTTGGTTGCTCGCTCCATTGTTCCGGAGAACGGAGTCTTGGTCATCTTACGCATGAGGCATGGTTCGCACGTGTCAAATGATTCCTAATCAAGAGACTCCAAAAGTCCATCTGCATGGAGCTTCTTCATGCGCTTGACACCAATGTGGCCAAGGCGGCAGTGCCACAAGTATGTGGGACTATCGTTATCAACTTTACATCTTTTGGTATTCACACTATGAACATGTGTAACATCACGTTCGAGATTCATCAAAAATAAACCATTGACCAGCGGGGCATGACCATAAAACATATCTCTCAAATAAATAGAACAACCATTATTCTCGGATTTAAATGAGTAGCCATCTTGAATTAAACGAGATCCAGATACAATGTTCATGCTCAAAGCTGGCACTAAATAACAATTATTGAGGTTTAAAACTAATCCCGTGGGTAGATGCAGAGGTAGCGTGCCGACGGTGATCACATTGACCTTGGAACCATTCCCGACGCGCATCGTCACGTCGTCCTTTGCCAGTCTCCGTCTATTCCGTAGTTCCTGTTTTGAGTTACAAATATGAGCAACCGCACCGGTATCAAATACCCAGGAGCTACTACGAGTACTGGTAAGGTACACATCAATTACTTGTATATCACATATACCTTGGGTGTTGCCGGCCTTCTTCTTGTCCGCTCAATATTTGGGGCAGTTTCGCTTCCAGTGACCACTTCCCTTGCAATAAAAGCACTCAGTCTCGGGCTTGGGTCCATTCTTTGACTTCTTCCCGGCAACTGGTTTACCGGGCGCGGCAACTCCCTTGCCGTCCTTCTTGAAGTTCTTCTTACCCTTGCCCTTCTTGAACTTAGTGGTTTTATTCACCACCAACACTTGATGTTCTTTTCTGATCTCTACCTTAGCTGATTTCAGCATTGAATATACCTCGGGAATGGTCTTTTCCATCCCCTGCATATTGTAGTTCATCACAAAGCTCTTGTAGCTTGGTGGAAGCGACCGGAGGATTCTGTCAATGACCGCGTCATCCGGGAGATTAACTCCTAGCTGAGACAAGCGGTTGTGCAACCCAGACATTCTGAGTATGTGCTCACTAACAGAACTGTTCTCCTCCATTTTACAGCTGAAGAACTTGTCGGAGACATCATATCTCTCGACCCGGGCATGAGCTTGAAAAACCAGTTTCAGCTCGTCGAACATCTCATATGCTCCATGTTTCTCAAAACGCTTTTGGAGACCCGGTTCTAAGCTGTAAAGCATGCCGCACTGAACGAGGGAGTAATCATCAGCACGTGATTGCCAAGCGTTCATAACGTCTTGGTTCTCTGGGATTGGTGCTTCACCTAGCGGTGCTTCTAAGACATAATCTTTCTTGGCTACTATAAGGATGAGCCTCAGGTTCCGGACCCAGTCCGTATAGTTGCTGCCATCATCTTTCAGCTTGGTTTTCTCTAGGAACGCGTTGAAATTGAGGACAACGTTGGCCATTTGATCTACAAGACATAGTGTAAAGATTTTAGACTAAGTTCATGATAATTGAGTTCATCTAATCAAATTATTTAATGAACTCCCACTCAGATAGACATCCCTCTAGTCATCTAAGTGAAACATGATCCGAGTTTAACGAGGCCGTGTCCGATCATCACGTGAGACGGACTAGTCAAGATCGGTGAACATCTCCATGTTGATCGTATCTTCCATACGACTCATGCTCGACCTTTCGGTCCTCCGTGTTCCGAGGCCATGTCTGTACATGCTAGGCTCGTCAAGTCAACCTAAGTGTATTGCGTGTGTTCCGAGGCCATGTGTGTACATGCTAGGCTCGTCAACACCCGTTGTATTCGAACGTTAGAATCTATCACACCCGATCATCACATGGTGCTTCGAAACAACGAACCTTCGCAACGGTGCACAGTTAGGGTGAACACTTTCTTGAAATTATTATGAGGGATCATCCTACTTGCTACCGTCGTTCTAAGCAAATAAGATGCAAAAACATGATAAACATCACATGCAATCAAATAGTGACATGATATGGCCAATATCATCATGCTCCTTTGATCTCCATCTTTGGGGCACCATGATCATCTTTGTCACCGGCATGACACCATGATCTCCATCATTGTGTCTTCATGAAGTCGTCACGCCAACGATTACTTCTACTTCTATGGCTAACGCGTTTAGCAACAAAGTAAAGTAATTTACATGGCGTGATAATAAAGACAACTCCTATGGCTCCCGCCGGTTGTCATACTCATCGACATGCAAGTCGTGATTCCTATTACAAGAATATGATCAATCTCATACATCACATATATCATTCATCACATCTTCTGGCCATATCACATCACATAGCACTTGCTGCAAAAACAAGTTAGACGTCCTCTAATTGTTGTTGCAAGTTTTTACGTGGTTTGTAGGTTTCTAGCAAGAACGTTTCTTACCTACGTATGACCACAACGTGATTTGCCAATTTCTATTTACCCTTCATAAGGACCCTTTTCATCGAATCTGTTCCGACTAAAGTAGGAGAGACAGACACCCGCTAGCCACCTTATGAAACTAGTGCATGTCAGTCGGTGGAACCTGTCTCACGTAAGCGTACGTGTAAGGTCGGTCCGGGCCGCTTCATCCTACAATGCCGCCGAAACAAGAAACGACTAGTAGCGGCAAGAAGAATTGGCAAACTCAACGCCCACAACTGCTTTGTGTTCTACTCGTGCATAGTAACTACGCATAGGCCTGGCTCATGATGCCACTGTTGGGAATCGTAGCATAATTTTAAAATTTTCCTACGCTCACCAAGATGCATCTATGGAGTATACTAGCAACGAGGGGAAAGGAGTGCATCTACATACCCTTGTAGATCGCGAGCGGAAGCGTTCCAATGAACGTGGATGACGGAGTCGTACTCGCCGTGATCCAAATCACCGATGACCGAGTGCCGAACGGACGGCACCTCCGCGTTCAACACACGTATGGTGCAGCGACGTCTCCTCCTTCTTGATCCAGCAAGGGGGAAGGAGAGGTTGATGGAGATCCAGCAGCACGACGGCGTGGTGGTGGATGTAGCGGGTCTCCGGCAGGGCTTCGCCAAGCTTCTGCGAGAGAGAGAGAGGTGTTGCAGGGGAGGAGGGAGGCGCCCAAGGCTGTGGTGTGCTGCCCTCCCTCCCCCCCCCCCTTTATATAGGCCCCCTGGGGGGGCGCCGGCCCTGGAGATGAGATCCAAGGGGGGGCGGCGGCCAAGTGGGGGGGAAGGGGTGCCTTGCCCCCCAAGGCAAGGGGGAAGCTCCCCCCTAGGGTTCCCAACCCTAGGCGCAGGGGGGAGGCCCAAGGGGGGCGCCCCAGCCCACTAAGGGCTGGTTCCCTTCCATTTTCAGCCCACGGGGCCCTCCGGGATAGGTGGCCCCACCCGGTGGACCCCCGGGACCCTTCCGGTGGTCCCGGTACAATGCCGGTAACCCCCGAAACTTTCCCGGTGGCCGAAACATGACTTCCTATATATAATTCTTCACCTCCGGACCATTCCGGAACCTCTCGTGACGTCCGGGATCTCATCCGGGACTCCGAACAACTTTCGGGTTTCTGCATACATATATCTCTACAACCCTAGCGTCACCGGACCTTAAGTGTGTAGACCCTACGGGTTCGGGAGACATGCAGACATGACCGAGACGCCTCTCCGGTCAATAACCAACAGCGGGATCTGGATACCCATGTTGGCGCCCACATGTTCCATGATGATCTCATCGGATGAACCACGGTGTCGAGGATTCAATCAATCCGTATGCAATTCCCTTTGTCAATCGGTATGTTACTTGCCCGAGATTCGATCGTCGGTATCCCAATACCTTGTTCAATCTCGTTACCGGCAAGTCTCTTTACTCGTACCGCAATGCATGATCCCGTGACTAACGCCTTAGTCACATAGAGCTCATTATGATGATGCATCACCGAGTGGGCCCAGAGATACCTCTCCGTCACACGGAGTGACAAATCCCAGTCTCGATCCGTGCCAACCCAACAGACACTTTCGGAGATACCCGTAGTGCACCTTTATAGTCACCCAGTTACGTTGTGACGTTTGGCACACCCAAAGCACTCCTACGGTATCCGGGAGTTGCACGATCTCATGGTCTAAGGAAAAGATACTTGACATTGGAAAAGCTCTAGCAAATGAAACTACACGATCTTTTATGCTATGCTTAGGATTGGGTCTTGTCCATCACATCATTCTCCTAATGATGTGATCCCGTTATCAATGACATCCAATGTCCATAGTCAGGAGACCATGACTATCTATTGATCAACGAGCTAGTCAACTAGAGGCTTACTAGGGACACGTTGTGGTCTATGTATTCACACATGTATTACGATTTCCGGACAATACAATTATAGCATGAATAATAGACGATTATCATGAACAAATAAATATAATAATAACCATTTATTATTGCCTCTAGGGCATATTTCCAACACCAAAGACTATAATATCCGACCGAGGCACACAATTTGTCTCCAAATTTTGGGATCACCTGCAACAATCTCTGGGCACGCAGCTAACTTTCAGTACAGCATACCACCCTCAGACTGATGGACAAACAGAACGTGTGAACCAAATCCTAGAGGATATGCTGAGAGCCTGTGTGCTCACCTATGGATCCAGTTGGGAAGAGAGTTTGCCGTATGCCGAGTTTGCTTACAACAACAGTTACCAAGCCAGCTTGCAAATGGCACCCTTTGAAGCATTGTACGGACGGAGGTGTCGTACCCCACTGAATTGGTCGGAAACAGGTGATAGCCGTATCTTCGGCCCAGATATGCTCAAGGAGGATGAGGAGAAAGTTATGCAGATCAGGGACAGACTCATGCAGCGCAGAGCCGACAAAAGAGCTATTACGATAAAAAACATTGTGAGGTCAGCTTTGAACCCGGTGATTCCGTATACCTACGAGTATCCCCTATGAGGGGTCTACAACGTTTCAAAATTTAGGGGAAGCTAGCCCCGAGATTTATTGGACCATTTTGTGTAATTGCACGAAGAGGCACGGTAGCCTACCAGCTAGACCTACCCAAGGAGCTGTCAGACGTCCATGACGTGTTCCACGTCTCTCAACTGAGAAAATGTGTAAGTAACCCGGAGAAGCATGTGCCTCATGAAAACATTGATGTGCAACCAGACCTCACCTGCAGAGAGAGGCCGGTAAAGATATTGGAAGAGTCTGAAAGGAGGACCCGTCAGAAAACGACAAAAAATTTCAGGGTTCAGTGGAGCAACCACACCGAGGATGAAGCTACATGGGAAAGGGGTGATTTCCTTCAGGCAGAATACCCATATCTATTTGAGGATCAGCAGAAATCTCGAGGACGAGATTTTTCCTAAGGGGGTAGGTGTTGTGACACCCAAAATTTTTAATTTGATTTTTTCAAACTTTTAATTTTTATTTGAGGAGGGTATTTAAATTTTCTTCTAAAGAACCACCCTCTCAAAAAATTTCTCTTATGGCAAGTGTTCTATTTGGATTCACCCAAGGCTTGATTTTGGTCTTGGAGGTTTTCCTCTTTTATTTTGACTCAAACCAAAATGTTTCTCTCGGAAAATTGCCTTTTAAATTTTCTTTGAAAAAGGCCCTATAACTTTTGGAATGATCCTTTGCCACTTTCAACAATTCTCTCTTGCCATGATCCTAGTGTGAATCCACTCTCCTAAACCTTCCCTCACCTTTGGATCATGATTTGCATCAAATCCAGCAAGTTGGACCTCCCCCTATAAATATTTTTCCATTTAAATCTTATCAAAACAATTTCTGTCTTCTATTGTAGCCCTTAGGGATTTACAAAGAAGCTACCATCTCTGTTTTGATTTTTGCCCCCAAACCTTTTTCCCTTCCTAGTCCTTTGAACCCTCAACCAAGATCCATGAAGATCCACTGGTCTTCAGTTCAAATTTTTCAAACTATACTTGCTGCACGTTTGGACCAGATTTGTCAAATTTGGTGAAATTCATTCAAATATTTCTCCAAAAATTCTGAGTAAAATCAGGCAGCCTCTGGGTGCATTGAGTGGTCACCTCACCAAGTCCCAGCCCCAGGAAAATTTTTCTCCTTGCCAAATCATTCTGTCGAAAACCTACTGGACACTGTTACTGTCATTGTTCAGTTAAGTTCAGAAACAGTTTCAGTGCACTGTCGTTTTCTTCAGTGTTCGATCTCAATCTCGCTAGTGTCGCTGTGTCGCCTTGCTCCCCGTCCCCTCCCCCTTGTTCCTGCACCGCATGATCCCCTGGAGCCTTGCGGATGTCGGCGACGAGCAGGAGGAGGTGCGCCGCCCCGTGACCGATGCCAGCGGCGGCTTTGCGGCCGCCAGAGAGAGGCGCGGCGCAAACGGCGCCACCCAGCGCCGCCCAAGCCACCGGAGATCGCCGCGTGGCCTTCCACTCCCCAGAACGCGCTGCCACTCTCGTCGTGAACCGCCGAGCGCGGAGCGTGCTCTCTGCTGCCGTCGAGCCCGTGCAGCCACCCCACCGTGGAATAGCGCCATTACGCCAAGACCAACCTAGTTTAGCAGTGGAACGGCACCAGTACACCTCACTGATGCTGCCTGGCCACTCAAACCCCCTGCTCAACCACTGCCCCGCCGTAATCGCTCGCCGGAGCAACCCCGTTCACGGCCATCCCCTCGATCCGCCTATAAATAGAGGCCCCGAGCTTCAACTCGAACCCACACCACCTCTGCACTCCACCTAGACCGCGCCAAGCCACTGGAAGAGCCCCGAGGGAGCTTTCTTCCCCGACTCCGACCGCCGCGACCCGCCACGAGATCCAGCTCGGTTCGCTCCCGTGCGTGCACCTCTGCCTCCGATCTCTTGCCAGTAGCTTCCCTATGCATCCACTCTTCTGACCCGCGCTTCAATTCAGAGTTTGCAGCACCCACCGGAGTTCTCCACCATCACCCGAGCCGCCGTCCGCCGGAGAAAGTGTCGCCGTCGACGTGGTGCTCTCCGTCGGTCGAGTCCACCACCCACCGACGCGGAAGGACACGCTGAAGCTCTTGGTACACTCCGATCTCCCTGTCTCGCCGTGGTTCGACGCCGGCGACCACCGCAGTCTTCGGGCGCCGGCGAGCTTTTTAAACCTGACATGTGGGACCCCCTGTCAGCCTCTCTTCTGTTTCCCCTCGTGAAGCGTTTTCTGTTGGCGCCTTCGGGCAAATACGTCTTCCCTTTGAGCTGGCGCGTTTCTTTCCGAAGCGTTTTCTATTTTCTCAGTTCAGCCCCTGGAACTTTTCTGTTTCATTACAGATGGGTCCCTGGACAGAAACCTTTATAACTTTTTAATAAAAAGTGATTTTTGAATGATTCTTTTTTTGTCAGTCTTGTATTTTTGTCTAGTTTTTTATAGTATTTATTTGGAAAAAATTGGAGAAGTTTTTATGCACGCGTTGGTTTTCACGTTAGTGCCCGTTTTCGTTATGCCGTAGGTTCCGGAAGAGGTGACGGAGCCGCGAACTTCGCCGAGCTAGACTCTGACTTCTCCGAACCAGGCAAGCATGTTTGAACCTTTGATATGATATGTGTTTTTGCATGTTTGCGTGAGAGGTTGTGCGTGGCATATGAGTGTCAGTGAGTACCTCGTTGCTTGTGAAGCAACTACCCGCATGTTCCAAAGTTGCGATGATCTCTGGTGAGAGATGGCCTAACCATGTGGTGACATGGGGGGCAGCAAGGTGGTACTGTTGTAGCATGCCAGCCTTGTGTCATCCGACAAATTCCGACGTTAACGTGGACGGAATCACATTATCGTTCTTCCCCTTTCCGTGCTACCACATGTTTTCTGCCAGAATGCGGTTTAGTAAGTTGGTAACCTCTTTCCGTGTACACACCAAACAGAGAGGCCGGGATGATGGTTCCATGGCCCTGGATTAAAGCCAGTCATCCGGTCAGGGGGCATGGGTGTTTCCGGTTGGGACCGAGAGGGGGGCACCCCTTAGAGCGCGCGTATAGAAACTTGATCCCATGCTACGCGAGGTTGTAGCCTCCCCGTCTCAAGGTTTTTCTTGAACGTTGCCTAGGGTGATTCCTGGCTTCGGAAATGTTGAATGGGTGTGTACTGGTTAGATGTGTTTCTTCCAAAACACCGTAGACGGAACTAGTCCCCGTGACTACTGGAATCCGTTGGCTGTGGTTAAGGTACAAACTCTGCAGAGTCAAATCCTTCCGAGTCCTCGTATCCATGGTCCAGTATCGTGATCAGCGTATCCATGCCTATGTCATAACCTCGTGGTATATTCTTCGTTCCGGTAAGCAAGCTTGAGTAGTGGACTTGGCTGAACGTTATTCATGTGGATGGACTAACCCGGTTGTTTACCTCATGTCTGCTTATCCGCTTGATATGATTTATATTCTCGAGCTACTGAATTATTGAGCTATGGTGTAAGCCCTTTATGCGATGTCGCTCAGACGTCCGACTGTGGCATGTTTGCCTTTTACTCTCCATATGAGCCCTTTCTGTGATGTCGCTCAGACGTCCGACGGTGGCATGTTCGTCTCTTATTTTCTGTTATAAGCCCTTTATGTGGTGTCGCCTTGACGCCCGACTGCGGCATTGTATTTCCTGCATTTTCCTCTCGAGGAGTCATTCAGACCCTCGTTTGGCACCAGTATTACTATTCTTGCAGTTTCCTCTCGAGGAGTCATTCAGACCCTCGTTTGGCACCCAGTATTTTATTTTTTTGGGATTTCGGGAGGACTACCGCCCGACTTCTCTGTTATTGTTCCCATGCAATATTGTCTCTATGCCTGAACGCACTTGTTATCCTGTTCATATGCTTCATGTTTACATTTGTTATATCTTATGTCCGAACTGTCTTGCGAGTACTTTCATAGTACTCACCTGGCTTGTTGATTTGGCCAGATGTTGACGAAGGCAATCTCTTGGATGAAGAGTTTGATAGCGCGTCCGACGCCTAGAGGAGTCCCAGTCATTCCTGTGCGATCCCGGATATTGGTCACTTGTATTATATACACTTCCGCCACCCGCAATAAGTCTCCTCGAGCCTCACTCCGACGCTCGAAGAGCTGTAGTTTTCAGGAGTCATATCACCCACCTCGCGGTGATTTTTCCACCATCGTTGTTATCGTGAGTTAGTAGTTATGCCACCCTATCCGCCATTATGTTTTATCGGCATTCATGTAATAAATTGTTGAGCAGTCCCCGCTCAACCTTGTATTATATTCAATACTCTTGGTATTTTTCTTCTGTGACCAAGATATTGTCTACCAGTGAGAAGGAATTCTTCTTTACTGGTCCGTAAAAGGGATTGGTCTCTCAATAAATATTTTATTGAAAAACCGGTCGTGACACTCTGGTACTTGAATTATTGATTTGATCTCATCACTCTAAATTAATTTGTTGGGATTGTTAATTACTTTTAATTGGGATTGAGTTGGAGGAACCTTCTCAATGTTTCAACCACCATGATAGTTAAATAAAATATATTCTTTTGTTGTAGGAAAAAATTGGCTTTTTGCAAAACAAAATAACCGTAGAGCCTCCACCAGCCATATATGCAAGTAGCGATAGCATTTATTCTGTTCTTTGCTCTGTTGTGTTATATTGCCAGCATATTCCATGTGCTGACCCGTTTCGGGCTGCAACATATCATGTTGCAGACTTTTCAAACGAAGAGTAAGGTGCGCTAGGTCGTTGTCGTGCACTCAGCTATGCCGTTGGAGTTGATGGACTCATTTTGTCTTCCAAGCCTTCCGTTGTTATCTTAATTAGATGGCCTTAAGCCATATTTATTGTATTAAGTTCTCTCTTGAGACTATCGATGTAATAAGTGTGTGATTGCTACTCTGTTATAAATCCATTCGAGTATTGTGTGTTTCAGCATTACCGATCCAGGGATGACATTGAAGCACAGAGACTTGACCGTCTGAGGTCGGGTCGCTACAGGATGGTACCAGAGCACACGCTGAATGTAGGACACGACCACTAAGATGAGCCATAGGTCACTCTTCTCTACTCATTTCTGACTCCTCTCCATTTTCTACTCTTTAGGATGGCAGACTCAAGGTACAAGTTTGCACAACCGGATGAAGACACACCCTTTGGACGACACTTGAAGGAAGTCACTAGGTACCTAAACATCAGAATACCAAGCTTCACCGGGACCTACATCGCCACTTTACCAGAAGAAGAGCGTTGGATGATTCGAGTTCAAGTTCCAGGAAGGACGTTCATGCCAGTCACTGAGCCCATAGAGTTTTCCTTTAATGCACCAACCTGGAGTTTAGGTAAGAGCATGGCAGCCCACATCGCCATGGGACGCATTGGCGAAGTTTACCACAAGGATCTTAAGGACACTATCTACCAGATATGTGGGCACCGAGACGAGCAATGGGAGACGATCAGCACCAGGAGGGACCGGTCCATTGCAGCTTTCATCTAGGAGTTAAACCAGCACATTCGTCACCAGGAGAACTAGATGTGTGCATGCATGATAGATTTGAAGAAGGCGATGACCAGGAACACGGAGCTAGAAGAGGAACTCAAGTCTACACGCGATGGATATGAGGAGGAAATCGCAATACTTGTGGAGAAGAATGACGACCTGACAAGGAAGCTAGGAGTATTCATGGGAGACCCCGCGCCAGGAGGAGATGACGACCATCCAGAGGACTACATCATCATCGACGACACCAACTCCGACCCCGACGATAGTGATGATGATTATGAAGACGAAGCTGGAGCGGATATCATGGAGTCTTCCACCGATCAAAATTTCTAGTAGCCACCATATGATTAGTAGTATCCCCCCATGTAAATAGTAGTAGTCCGAGTACTTTTGTAACGATAGTTCTAGACCGATTGTATGCCCTTGCTTGAATTGATTTTGGTGTGATATGATTGTGTTTGTCTCATGTGCATATGGGTAGTGCTTTCTCACTAGACCTCACTCTATTCTAATCTCTCCCCTCTAAACCCATGAGATACCTCCGAGAGGTGACACCGGATTTGTCTTCCCACCGGAGCTCACTCAGTTGATCCAACAGCAAAATGCCTTGATGCAGTGTCAGGGAAATGACACCTATGGGATCACAAGAATCCCTACTACGGTCGTTGGGGCGTAGGGTTGCGAGAAGAGCAGGATTAGTAATCAGCACAAGGATCGTTTACCCAGGTTCGGGCCGCGAGGATGCGTAAAACCCTAGTCCTGCTTTGGTGGGTGTATTTCAGAGAGTTCTTGAGTTCTCGAATTAGCTGTGGTGAGTGCGTGGTTCGAAAGAGCCGAATCCTTCTCCAGTATGCCATGGGCCTCCTTTTATAGTCGAAAAGGGCTGCCACAGTGGCACCCAGGAGGTGGAAAGGCGCACAGTGCTATGAGCTTATCGCTCGTATTACAGGACAAGACGCATTTAATGCGTAGCTTAGGTGTCCCCTTGCTTTATCGGGGACGGGGGCGAGGCCCATCCCGTCCGTCGCCGCTCCTCCTTGCTTCGACACGCGCCCTGGCTAGTGAGGCATGCGGTGCCATGTAGGCAGGCAGGCAGCTGAGGTGGCGCGGTGGTGGAGCCTTCACGAAGATCTGCATGCCGCCACGCAGGCGCTTGACGAGTTGGCCCGGGAGCTGCATGTTGCCACGCAGGTGCCTGCTCAGCTGGTTGAGCTGGCAGCTGCATGCGAACGGCGGTGGAAACTTGGTTGGCGCGGGCCTGGCGGTGGCCCTGCTGGCGTCCTTGGTGAGGGCCTTGCCGGGTGGCCCGGCAAGGGTCTTGCCGTGTGGCCCGGCAAGGGTCTTGCCGTGGCGCGCTGTCGTCCCCGGCAAGGACCTTGCCGGGGGTCTCGTGGATTTCCTCGCCAAGGATCTTGCCGAGGATCGTCGTCTTCTAATCCTCATCTGATCTTGGGTGTTCCTTGTCTTCACAAAGATCTACATGCCACCATGGAGGTGCCTCCCGAGCCCTGGCCCAACGTGATGTTGGAGACCGTGGGCTTAGGGTGGCTCGCTCTGTTGGTGTGGGGCGAGTTGCCCTGGCAAGGGTCTTGCCGGGGCTGCTGAGGCTGCCCCGGCAAGGGTCTTGCCGGGGGAACCTGCTTCGTCCCTCTGCTCTTTGTGGTCTTGGCCTTGGTGTTGCTCTGGTTATCTTGAGCTTCGGTCTTACCTTGGCTCACCTCCCCTGTTCTGCTTGGTGTGACCGTCGGCGCGGCTCCGACTGCCCGTGCACAGGTAAAGGGGTATAAAAGTGCGCCCCTCCTTTTGTACACCGGCAGGAGCCCCCGGGCCTGGGCCACACATAAGCGCGACATGTTGTTGGGCCAGGCCCAAAACGGTGCGTGGGCAGGCGGGGCGATTTTTACCGCGATAAAACTTTTCGCGCGCTGTGCTTCCACAACCCGCGCGCGCGGCACGACATGGCGTGGAGGGGTGCGCGTGATGTGGGCGGCATGCGTGGGGCGGTTTCCACACACATGCGTCACATTGCAATAAAGAGGTGGCTCGCGCCTTCCCCGTAAATAGAGGAAGGCGTGGAGGCGCGGCTTGTTTACTGAATGGGGTCGGGTCACGGTCTTCAAGGCGTCCACACCCCACGATCACGGGGTGGGGAGAGGTCGCTTCACCCGTCCCCTCGGTTCTGCACGTCCACGACGCGTCCTTCATGCGCCTGGGGTGGCAAGCGGTGGAGGCGGGAAACCAGGCCGTCGCTGGTTGCGGCAGCGGGCCGGTCCCGATTCCCTGCGCCTCTGGTGGCTGGATTGGCCGAGCGGGGGGGCCGAACCCCGACCCCACCCCTTTATAAAGAGGGGGAAGGGGGGATGGCGTCCCGCACCCTTCTGTCATCTATCTCCTCTCGCTTCTGCTTCTTTCTTTCACTCGCCATGGAGAAGGGGAATCCTGGTCCCTCGACGGTGGCGGCGAGGGTCGCCGCTCGACAGTGCGTCCCTCCTCCTCTTGAGCCCGCGGTGGTGGAACCAGTTGCGAGGGGAAGGGGGAGGGGCGAGGCCGTGGGCGAGGCCGGGGCAGAGGTCGTAATGCTCGGGGAAGAGGAGGACGGGGCGGCGCGCCGGCTTCGCCCCCGCCAATGATGCCTTTTCCGATGGAAGGCCATGTTGGAGACCAGCCCCGCAAGTTCTTCATCAGGCTGCGCCGGCCTCCGCGTCGCTATCTTCGTCTTCCCACCCCGTTTGCTCGGGAGATGGAGCATGACCCGCCCCAATCCCTTAGTTTGCACATGAGGGGTTGTGGGAATGGGGGCACGCGGGTCGACGTCGACTTCCCGGCTCCTCGGGTCATGTACCTCCGTCGTGGATGGAAGACGTTCGCTCGCATCCACAGCCTGACGGAGGAGCTCGCCCTCTACTTCAAATTAATGGAGGACGGCCTGCTCTCCGCCAAGGTCTTCGGAGACTTCGGGACTCACCTGAAGTGCTGCGTGGAGAGCTCCTCCGACGGAGATTCCGACGATGGAAGCTCTTCCTCGAGCGAGAGTGATGAGGAGGACAGCGGGGCAGATGACGGGGAAGAGTCCGACTAGACGTCGGACGCCCCACGCCTGGGCGGGTGCGGCAGCAGCAGCATCTGCACCTGGCCGCTCCTCCAGCAGAGTTTTGCCGGGGGTGGGGCCAGCTCCTTGAACTTCTCGGGGCCGTCTCCTTGGGCGGCTGGCGTTGGGAGGTTGCGGAAGAGGAAGAGGGTGGGCGGCAAGGCCGTCAACTCGGAGTACGCGGGCACCGATGCCTTCGTTGCGTACTGCCGGTCCTGCCGCCTCGTCTTCCAGCTCCTTTCCCGGCACCGTCATCACCGGCCCACCCGTGGGCGGCCACCGAGGTGCTCTCTTGGTGCTTTCTGCTGCTCGTAGCTCGCCTCCTTGACCTGCCTCCTGAGGAGAGGGACAAGAAAGGGATCATGGGAATCTTATCTCTTTTTTAATCTGTAAGCCTTCGGGCCTTGTTAAATTTAAAGCTTGTAATCCCCCTTGTTCATGTTTTTCATTCCGTACGGACTGTACCTGTGTGGGATGCTTTTAATGAAAAAGGGTTGTTTGCCGGGTTTTTCGTTCGCGGGCAGACCCCGCGACAAGGAGCGAAACCTTGTTACAATTTAGGATAAACGTTTTCACCCGGCAACAGGCCTTGCCGTCCCCCCACTTCGCTCGACCATTCTCGCGCCCTTGGCAGAGGCAGGGATGACGCGGGCTTAGGCTCCTCGTTCTACTTCCTTGCCACCGCAACTACAACCAAATCCGGGCCCAAGAGATAATCCTTGGGTATAGAAAAGGGGAGCACAGTGGCCTAGAAATAAAACAAGGTTTCATACATCCCAGTTCCGTTCCGAAATGCATGATAGGGGATGAAAGACTTATCTGGATCCACAGCCCCCGGCAACCTTGTCTTGCCGCGGTTGGATCTTTGTGCTTGCAGCCCCCGGCAACTTTGGTTCGCCGGGTCGGGACGCCGGTCCGTTTCCTTTCTCCCAAGTAGCTCAGCAGAAGTGCTCATGTGCCCTGCGAACCAAAGGAGGACAGAAAAGAAACAGATAGACGCGCACTCGACCTCTAAGCTAGGGGTTAGTCGCCGCTAAGCACTATCAACCCTAACCAAGGAAGAGACTCGACCTAGCATGCATGCTATAACTTAGGGCGCCAGCGCTTCATTTATTTATGCTCAGGGTCTGCGCCTGGCTTTGTACGAAGGGTTACATGCCTTGCCGGCAAAGCTTGTACAAAAGGTGGCTTGCTGGGAGGCCCGGCAAGCCGCGCCTTATGGGTAAAACTTGCGAAGATGCTCGATGTCCCAGGAGTTGCTCACTGGGACAGCATCTTCGGTCTCCAGGCGGACTGCGCCGGGCCTGGTGACTCGTATTACCCGATAATGGCCTTCCCACTTCGGCGTCAACTTGTTGGAATTCTTGCCGACTGAACGCGCCGAAGAACAAGGTCGCCTTCCTCAAAGCTTCGGGCATGAACCTTGCGGCTATGGTAGCAGCGCAAGGCTTGTTGGTAGCGCGTTGCTCTCACAGCCGCCCAAAGACGATCTTCCTCAAGGAGCGTCGCGTCATCTTGGCGCAACTGCTCTTGCTCAAGCTCATCATAAGCGAGCACTCGAGGTGGCCCGTATATGAGTTCCGTGGGGAGAACTGCTTCTACCCTGGATACCAGGGCAAAAGGTGTCTGGCTGGTGGCTCGATTTGGCGTCGTCCTGATCGACCAAAGAACCGTCGGCAATTCATCAATCCAGCGCCTTCCGCTCTTGCGCAGCTTGTCAAAAGTCTTTGTTCTTAAGCCTCGCAACACTTCAGCATTTGCCCTCTCCGCTTGGCCGTTGCTCCGTGGGTGTGCCACGGAAGCAAAATAGACCTTGCTGCCGAGGTCTTGGATGTATTGCATGAAGGTGCGGCTTGTGAACTGCGTTCCGTTGTCGGTGATGACTCTGTTTGGCACACCAAAACGGCAGACTAGTCCCTTGAAAAACTTGACAACTGACTGAGCAGTCACCTTTCTCACTGCTTCCACCTCCGGCCACTTTGTGAACTTGCCGATTGCAACGTACAAGTACTCAAAGGCCCCGACAACGCGGGGGAAAGGGCCCAGTATATCGAGCCCCCAGACCGAGAATGGCCAGGAGAGAGGGATTGTTTGAAGGGCTTGAGCTGGTTGATGAAGCTTCTTTGAATGGAACTGACATGCTTCACACTTGGTTACTAGTGTCGTCGCATCCTGGAGGGCGATGGGCCAAAAGAAACCTTGCCGGAACGCCTTTCCGGCAAGGGCCCTCGACCCTATGTGGGAGCCACATATGCCTCCATGTATCTCTGCCAACAGCTCCAGTCCTTCCTCCCAGGGGATGCACTTCAATTTCACGTCGTTCGGTCTTCTCCTGTACAGGACGTCGTCGACGAACTGGTACAGGGCGGACCGACGGGCTACTTTCTCCGCTTCTTCCTGCTCCTCAGGAAGTTCCCCTGTTTGGAGGAATCGGACAGTATGTTGTGCCCATGCCGGAGCCTGGGGCTCGACGGCAAGGACCAAAGGCATTTCCTCAGCCATGGGCGAGCTTGACGCCCTGCCGGAGCCAGTTGCCCTTTGGCGGGCTCAGCATCCGCGGCAGCACCCTTGCCGACAGCCCCAGGGGGCTCGGTAGGAAAGTACTTGCCGGGACCTGACTTCCTCCACTTGTTCTGCCCCGTTGATGGTTCGACGGATGGTTGAGTTAACCGGAGCAAAAAGGTACCTGGTTCCACAGGTAGCTTGAATGCAGCACGCTTTGACAGGTAATCGGCTGTGTCGTTCTCCATTCGGGGGACGTGCTCCGCTTGGATACCGTCAAAGCGCTCCTCCAGCTTCCTCACTTCATCTACGTAAGCTTCCATCAATGGGCTCTGGTAATCCTTGTTGACTTGTCTAACAACGAGCTGCGAGTCACCCCTGACGATGGGCTTCTTAACCCCGAGGTCTGCCGCGATCCTGAGACCGGCAAGCAATCCCTCGTACTCAGCAGTGTTGTTTGTGGACATCTCCCGGGGAAAGTGCATCTAGATCACGTACTTGAGGTGCTCTCCGGTGGGTGCGACGAGCAGCACACCGGCACCGGCGCCTTGCAGTGAGAAAGCCCCATCAAAGTACATGATCCAGTCGCGGTCTGCCTCCTTGCCGGGGAGAGTGGTCTCCTGGATTTCTTCGTCAGGCGTTGAGGTCCATTCTGCAATGAACTCCGCCAAGACTCTGCTCTGAATTGTCGAGGTACTTTCAAACTTCAAACCGAAACTTGATAACTCCAAGGCCCATTCCACAATCCTTCCGGTTGCATCTGGGTTATGCAGTATCCGTTGCAACGGGAGGCGGGTGACGACAGTGATCTCGTGGGCTTGGAAGTAATGACGCAGCTTCCTCGAGGCCATAAGGAGGCCGAAGAGCAATTTCTGCACACCGGAGTACCTCGATCTAGCTCCCTGCAAGAGGGAGCTGACAAAGTAAACCGGGTGCTGCATCATCTTCTTCTTCTGCACCACCTCACTTGACTGCGCGGGCACTGCCTCGGTGGCATCAGATTCTGCCAGGGGCCTCGCCTTGCCGGCACCAGGCCGTGCCGGGGGAATCTTTGGCTTGCCATACGCTGGTTCTGCCGCTGTCACTGCCTCCTCGTTGACCTCCCTCTATGCCACCAGTGCGGCACTGACCACTTGATTCGTCGCCGCCAGATACAGCAGCAACGACTCTTGTGGTTTAGGCGCAACCAGTATTGGCGTGGAGGAAAGGTATTTCTTCAGATCCTGCAATGCTGCCTCGGCTTCTGGGGTCCACTCCATTGGGCCTACCTTCTTCAAGATTTTGAAGAAAGGAAGGGCGCGCTCGGCAGACTTGGAGATGAATCGGCTCATGGCGGCGACGCAGCCGGTGAGCCGACGCACATCCTTGATCCGCTTGGGCGCCTCAATCTGCTCAATAGCCTTGATTTTGTCTGGGTTTGCCCCGATCCCGCGCTGCGACACAAAGAGCCCGAGAAGCTTGCCGAACGGAACGCCAAAAACACACTTCTCAGGGTTCAGCTTGAGGTTGATCTTGCGCAGGTTGGCAAACGTCTCTTCCAGATCTTGCACAAGAGTTGGCCCATCCTTGGTTTTGACCACTATGTCATCCATGTATGCCTCCATATTTCTATGGAGCTGAGGTTCAAAACCAATTTGGAATGCTCTTGCAAACGTTGAGCCAGCACTCTTCAACCCGAAAGGCATCCGTAAAAAGCAATATGTACCACATGGGGTGATGAATGCTGTCTTTTCTTCATCCTCTCTTGTCATGAAGATCTGGTGGTAGCCCGAGTAGGCATCGAGGAATGATAACAGATCACACCCGGCCGTGGAGTCAACAATCTGGTCGATGCGCGGCAACGGGAATGGGTACTTAGGACAAGCCTTATTGATATCTGTGTAATCAATACACAGCCTCCACTTCCCATTCGCCTTGCGCACCACTACCGGATTGGCCAACCACGTCGAGTGGAGCACTCCTCTCACCAAACCTGCCGCTTCCAACTTCCTGATCTCCTCTGTGATGAACTCCTGCCTCTCCAGAGCCTGCTTTCTGACCTTCTGCTTGACGGGCCGCGCATGAGGGCAGACAGCTAGGTGGTGCTCAATCACCTCCCTGGGAACACCGGGGATGTCGGATGCTTGCCACGCAAACACGTCGACATTCGCCCGCAGGAAGGTGACGAGCACGCCTTCCTATTTGCTGCCGAAGGTGGAGCCTATGGTGAAGGCCCCTCCCGTGCCATCCTCCCTGGCGGACACCTTGGTCTGCGGTGGCTCGGCTCTGGATTTCTTGCTCTTGCCGGTAGAGCTATCTGGCACGTCCTCGACGGTAGCGTAGCACTCCGAAGAGGCATGCTTGCCGGAGTGGGTGCGAGAGGTTTTGCCGGGCTTCCTCTTCCCTTCCGGGCCTTCAGCGGCAGGAGCAGGTGCCTTGACGGCAGTTAGTGCAACTGCTTCCCGGTAAAGTTGGTCGGCGCAGATCAGCGCGTCCTTCTTGTCGGAGGGGACGGAGGTGATGGTCAACGGCCCGGGCATCTTTAGCATGTTGTAGGCGTAGTGTGATGCCGCCATGAACTTGGCTAGTGCCGGGCGGCCGAGGATCCCATTGTAGGGCAAGGGGATCTCGGCCACGTCGAAGATGATCCTCTCCGTCCTGTAGTTCAACTCCCCTCCAAACGTCACGGGCAGTGTGACCTTCCCCTTCGGCTGGCTCCTCCCCGGATTGACCCCTTGAAACGTGCCCGTTTCCTCGAGGTCTCCATCAGGGATTTGCAATCTTTTGATCACGACAGGCGAGATCAGGTTCAGGCCGGCCCCGCCGTCAACCAACATCTTGTTCACCCTGAGGTTGCGTATCGTTGGTGAGACCAACAATGGCAAACACCCGACTGCGGTTGTGCGGTCAGGGTGGTCCTCGGCGTCAAAGATGAGGGGCGTGCGGGACCACTTCAGCGGCTTCTGAGCGTCGAACAACGGCTCCGCTGCTGTAATCTCACGCGCCCACTGCTTGAGCTGGCGGTGAGAAGTATGCAGCGAGGTGCCGCCATCGACGCACATGGCCTCCGTAGCCTTCCGGAACCCTTGCTCACCGGACTCGTCGTCCTCATCGCGATCATCGGCCCTGGGCGGGCCTCTCTTGCTGGTTGTCCTTGCCGGAGCGGCTTCCTTGGCCGCCACGCTTCTTGTCGGATCCCTCAGCACCGTCCTGGTCCTTCTCCTTGTCCCGCCTCTCGTACTCAGCTTTTTGCTTCTCAGCAAGCAGCTCGACTTGTCGGCAGTTCTGGAGGTCGTGGCCCTTGGTGCGGTGGATCTTGCAGTATTGCTTGCCGGAGCTTCCTGGCATGTCGGTAGCCGCCAAGGCCCGGCGGGCGGCGCACCCGGCAATCTCCTTGCCGGGGGCGTCTGCCTTGACCTTCTTGCCGGCGCCGGTGTCGTCAGATCCTTCAACGGCAAGCACGACCTTGCCTTTGCGTTTCCTGTTGCGACGCCGGCCCTTCTTCGTCGGGGTGGCGGCGTCTTCATCAGTAGAGTCGGTTTCCGCGCCGGCGTATTCGCCGGGGTACTTCCTTCCCTCTTCAGCACGGGCGCCCCTATCGGCCAGAATGTAGAGCTCGGCCACATCCTTAACCTTGGTCATCAACAGCTCTTCGCGCATCTTGCGGTTGCGCACGTTCTGGTGGAACGCGCTGATCACAGCGGCAGGATGAACGTCGGGGATGTTGTACTGCACCCGGCTGAATCTCTGGATGTACTTGCGCAGGGTTTCCCCTTCCTTCTGGGGAATGATATGCAGATCACTGGCCTGGCCATGAGCTTGGTGGCCTCCTGTGAAGGCGCCAACGAACTCATGGCACAGATCCGACCAAGAAGAAATGGAATCCACCGGCAAGTGCATCAACCAAGACATAACATTGGGCTTCAGCGCCACCGGGAAATAGTTGGCTAGCACCTTGTCGTCGCGAGCTCCAGCAGCCTGCATCGCGATGGTGTAGATGCCGAGGAACTCGGGCGGATGGGTCTTGCCAGTGTACTTCTCGCCGACGTCGGGCTTCAACGTGCGGTGGGACGGCCACTGGAACTGCCGCAGCTCACGGGTAAAGGCGGGGCAGCCCACCTCGTAAGGTAGGCCGCTGGAGCCCCCGGTGCTGGGTGGTCCATAGCGGGTCCTGCCCACTTGTCCGACTGGCGGCGCGTTTCGCGCCGGCGCTCAACAGTGATTCGAGCGTCTTCGTGAGCTCGTTCCCGAAGAACCTGGAGCTGGTCGCGGAGGGTCCGCGGGTCGGACGACGCTATGGAGATGTTATCACAAGCGTCGTCACGACGGGCCGATGCCCGCGGCGGCTGGTGAGGAGGAGGAGAGTGCACCGTGGCCGCAGCTCCCCCAGTCCTCCCAGCGCCAGCATGTGGTGGCTCGATGGAGCGTCGACCCGAGGGCCCCGCCGGTCGCGGATCGTCTTTGTTGGCGACGGCGACGAGGCTCCGGATGGTGGCCCTCCACTCGTCGAGCTTCTCCGCAGCAGGAGGGAAGTCGAGGAGCAGTTGTGCGCACACCAAAGCTTCTGCTGGCGTGGGCAGCGGCGACAGCTGCGTGGATCGCGGCGCGCTTCGACTTCTAACTACGTTAGAAGGAGCTCCGTTACGACCCAACGGCTGCGTGCCATTTTCGCCAGCACTTCGGCGGGCATGCTGAACCCCTTCATCTTGCGGATGACGCACAGGGCTCTTCCCACGGCGGTGCCCAGGGTCACCAGCGTGGTGACGCTTCTCAGCGCGCACACCATGGGAAGAGCGCGTAGTGGTCGCCGGTGTGGGCGTCTTGGAGGTCGCTGCGCCGCCCAGAGATGGCACAACGACACCCCTAGAAGGCCCCACGCCGCCTGCGGGGGGCCCAGCTCCGTCTTTGGATCTGGCGACGTGCGGCCGGTCACCTGGCGCGCGAACAATGCCGCTCGCCAGGCTCTGACTGCCAGGGCGATACTGGTGCTCGCGGACCGCGGCTCGGGTCCTGTCCGCGACCGGTCCACTGCTGGTCCGCACCGGCACGGGCCGTTCGGCTCCCAACGAGCCGATCGCCGTGGCCGTCTTCTTCTTAGGAGCCATGGCGACGAAGAACTGCTAGCCTAACTACTAGACCAGATTCTCACAATTGCGCCCCCTACCTGGCGCGTCAAGGATGTCGGGGAAACGACACCTATGGGATCACAAGAATCCCTACTACGGTTGCCGGGGCGCAGGGTTGCGAGAAGAGTAGGATTAGTAACCAGCACAAGGATCGTTTACTCAGGTTCGGGCCGTGAGGATGTGTAAAACCCTAGTCCTGCTTTGGTGGGTGTATTCCAGAGAGTTCTTGAGTTCTCGAACTAGTTGTGGTGAGTGCGTGGTTCGAAAGAGCCGAATCCTTCTCCAGTATGCCATGGGCCTCCTTTTATAGTCGAAAGGGGCTGCCACAGTGGCACCCAGGAGGTGGAAAGGCGCACACTGCTATGAGCTTATCGCTCGTATTACAGGACAAGACGCATTTAATGCGTAGCTTAGGTGTCCCCTTGCTTTATCGGGGACGGAGGCGAGGCCCTTCCCGTCCGTCGCCGCTCCTCCTCGCTTCGACATGCGCCCTGGCCAGTGAGGCATGCGGTGCCATGTAGGCAGGCAGACAGCTGAGGTGGCGCGGTGGTGGAGCCTTCATGAAGATCTGCATGCCGCCACGCAGGCGCTTGACGAGTTGGCCCAGGAGCTGCATGTTGCCACGCAGGTGCCTGCTCAGCTGGTTGAGCTGGCAGCTGCATGCGAACGGCGATGGAAACTTGGTTGGCGCGGGCCTGGCGGTGGCCCTGCTGGCGTCCTTGGTGAGGGCCTTGCCGGGTGGCCTGGCAAGGGTCTTGCCGTGGCGCGCTGTCGTCCCCGGCAAAGACCTTGCCGGGGGGTCTCGTGGCTTTCCTTGGCAAGGATCTTGCCGAGGATCGTCGTCTTCTAATCCTCATCTGATCTTGGGTGTTCCTTGTCTTCACAAATATCTGCATGCCACCATGGAGGTGCCTCCCGAGCCCTGGCCCAACGTGATGTTGGAGACCGTGGGCTCAAGGGTGGCTCGCTCTGTTGGTGTGGGGCGAGCTGCCCCGGCAAGGGTCTTGCCGGGGCTGCTGAGGCTGCCCCGGAAAGGGTCTTGCCAGGGGAACCTGCTTCGTCCCTCTGCTCTTTGTGGTCTTGGCCTTGGTGTTGCTCTGGTTATCTTGGGCTTCGGTCTTACCTTGGCTCACCTCCCCTGTTCTGCTTGGTGTGACCGTGGGCGCGGCTCCGACTGCCCGTGCACAGGTAAAGGGGTATAAAAGTGTGCCCCCCTTTTGTACACCGACATGCAGCTACTAGTCCAGAACTAAGGCAACAACAACAACCCACCGCCACCACCTCCAGTTGACAACTTAGCCCGTTTTCTGATGTTGCAGCCGCCGGTGTTTTCCAGTAGCACCGAGCCGATAGTTGCTGATGACTGGCTATGCAGGATAGGAAGGGAGTTGACCACCGCAGGTTGCACAGTCCCGCACATCAATTGGATGGACCCGCAGCCTCAGGGTGGGAGAATTACATAGCCACTTTCCCTATAGCCAATATCACTTGGGATCAGTTTCAGCAAGCATTCCGCACTGCACATGTCTCAACTGGAGCTATGAACATGAAGAAGCGTGAGTTTCGCAACTTACGCCAGGGAAACCGTACTGTGGGGCAGTACGTGGATGAGTTCAGCAAGTTAGCTCGCTATGCCCCAGACGATGTGGCCACTGATGCCGCGAAGCAGGAGAAGTTCATGGAAGGGCTGAATGGTGAGCTGAGCATGCAGTTGATGATAGTGACATTCGCTAACTACCAGGAGTTGGTAGACGGGGCTCTTATGATTGAAGGGAAGCATCAGCAAATTGAGAGCCGCAAGAGGTTGTATGGACAAGGGAAGTACAATTCAGGAGCCCAACAGAAGCCCTGATATACCTTGAACTCGGGAGGATATACCCATAACCATGAAGGCCATACCCACAATGGAGGAAGTGCACACAACCACAGTGGCCCCAAGAATGGAAACGGAAATGGAGCAGGCAGCAATCAGAATCGTTCTAACCCAGCCACACCCACCAAGAAGGATCTAAATCACATTACTTGTTTCAAGTGCGAGAAGACTGGACATTACGCCACTGAGTGTTCTGAAGCAAAGAATGATAACGGCAATGGAAGCTCTGGAAAGAAGCCCAACCCTTTCAACAGGGGACAAGTGAATCACATGAACGTGGAGGAGGTTGAAGAGCAGCCAGATGCAGTTATCGGTAAGTTTTTGGTTAAGTCATTTACTGCAATCGTTCTTTTTCATACTGGTGCATCGCATTCATACATTTCAAGGGGATTTGTGGATAAGTATATGTTGCCCACCAAAGTTCTTAGGACACCTATGTTAGTAAGCTCGCCAGGAGCGGAGTATATGGCAAGCCAAGGATGTTTTCAGATGCCATTGACCATAGGTAGGCATGTTTTCCCCTCATACTTGATAATTTTGGAGTCACGTGATACTAGGCATGGATTGGCTATCGATGTATGGGGGAAACACCGATTGTGCCAGTAAGTCGATTTTACTCACTACACCAGAGGGAAAAAGGATCAAGTATGTATCCAGGCATGCGCAAAGGAGAACCCAAGTAAATTCCCTCTCAGGAGTTGTTCAAGAGGAAGTGCATGTAGAGAAGGATTACTCAGATGTATTTCCAGAGGAGTTACCAGGCATGCCCCTAGACCAAGACATTGAGTTTTTGATAGAGCTGTTGCCAGGCACCGGACCGATATCGAAGAGACCATACCGGATGCCCGCAAATGATCTGGAGGAGATTAAGAAGCAGATTAAGGAGTTATTGGAGAAAGGTTACATTCGACGAAGTTCGTCGCCGTAGGGAGCCCCAATGCTCTTGGTTGAGAAGAAGGATGGATCGTTGAGAATGGTTGTTGATTATCATGCGTTAAATGAAGTGACGATCAAGAACAAGTACCCACTGCCGATGATCAATGATTTGTTTGACCAGTTGCAAGGAGCTAAAGTATTCTCCAAGATTGATCTACGATCGGGATACCACCAGCTGAAGATCCGAGAACAGGATATACCAAAGACAACTTTCACCACAAGGTACGGGCTATATGAATACACGGTTATGTCATTTGGATTGACTAATGCCCCTGCCTATTTCATGAGTATGATGAATAAGGTGTTCATGGAGTTCTTGGATAAGTTTGTCGTGGTATTCATTGATGATATCTTGGTATACTAGAAGAATGAAGAGGAACACAAAGAGCATTTGCGTCTAGTTTTCGAGAAGCTCAGAGAACATCAGTTATATGCCAAGTTCAGCAAATGTGAGTTCTGGTTGAAGGAAGTTGGATTTCTTGGACATGTTATATCAGGAGAAGGTATAGCAGTGGATCCTACCAAGGTTCATTCAATCACTGAGTGGTTGGCACCCACCTCAGTTGGAGAGATCCGCAGTTTTCTTGGACTTGCAGGATACTATCGGAGATTCATTGAGAATTTTTCCAAGATTGCGAAACCAATGACGGCGTTGTTGAAGAAAGATACCAAGTTCAAATGGACAGAAGAATGTGAAGCAAGTTTCCAGGAGTTGAAGAAACGTTTGGTTACAACCCCAGTGCTGATTCTGCCGGATGTACGCAAAGATTTCCAAGTGTATTGCGACACTTCTCGCTTAGGACTTGGAGGAGTACTTATGCAAGATGGAAGAGTTGTTTCATATGCCTCACGACAACTTCGACCGCATGAGTTGAATTATGCCACGCATGATTTGAAGTTAGCAGCCGTAGTGCATGCACTTAAGACCTGGAGACATTTTCTTATTGGAAATCGTTGTGATGTGTACGCGGATCATAAGAGTTTGAAGTACATTTTCACACAGAAGGAGCTGAATCTCAGGCAGAGGAGATGGTTGGAGCTTATAAAGGATTATGATATGAAGCTGCACTATCATCCAGGCAAGGCCAACGTCGTAGCAGACACTTTGAGCTGGAAGAGTTATGCCAATACCCTCATAAGTGGAGGATTATCAAAGGAGTTAGCCGAAGATCTCAGGGAGCTTCGTTTGGAGATAGTCCCTAAAGGTTTTGTTGCATCAATGGAAGTTCAGTCAACATTATTGGGAAAGATTCGAGAAGCTCAGAAGGATGACAAGGAAATTGCCGGGATAAAAGAGAGAATGAGCAAAGGAAAAGCCAAAGGTTTTCGTGAGGATGAGCACGACACTTGTGGTTTGAGGACCGTGTTTATGTGCCCAATAATACCGAGATCGGGAAGTTGATACTTCAGGAAGCTCGTGACTCGCCGTACTTGATACACCTCGGAAACAACAAGATGTATTTGGATTTGAAGGAGCGTTTCTAGTGGACCGGTATGAAGAAGGATATTGCCGAGTACGTAGCCATATGTGATGTATGACAGAGGGTGAAGGCAGAACATCAGAAGCCAGAAGGATTACTGCAACCTATGCCTATACCCGAATGGAAGTGGGACAAGCTTGGCATTTATTTTATCACCGGATTACCCAGGACCCGATCGGGATACGATTCTATCTGGGTAGTAGTGGATCGTCTGACCAAAGTAGCTCACTTTATCCCAGTAAAGACCACCTATACAAGTGCAAAGTTGGCCAAGATATATATGACCAGGATCGTATGTCTACACGGAGTTCCGAGGACCATCGTATCAGATAGAGGAACACAGTTTACTTCAAAGTTTTGGCATCAGCTGCACCAGACTTTGGGTACCAGGCTAGAGTTCAGTACAACATTTCATCCGCAGATAGATGGACAGACCGAGCGAGTCAATCAGATTCTGGAGGACATGTTGAGAGCTTGTGCGCTAGATTATGGATCTAGTTGGGATGACAATCTGCCCTACGCGGAGTTCTCATACAATAATAGCTACCAGGCCAGTTTGAAGATGGCACCCTTCGAAGCCCTGTATGGAAGGAGATGCAGAACACCATTAATGTGGGATGAAGTCGAAGACCGTCAGTTGTTTGGACCGGATTTGATTAAAGAGTCGGAAGAGAAGGTTAAGTTGATTCGAGATAGACTGAAGGTAGCTCAGACCAGGCAGAAGAGTTATGCCGATTCAAAACGCAAGGAGGTAGTCTATGAAATCAGAGACAGAGCATATCTTCGTGTATCACCTCTACGAGGAGTTAAACAATTAGGAGTCAAGGGAAAGTTAGCCCCGAGATTTGTAGGACCATACCGAGTTTTGGAACGTCTGGGAGAAGTAGCCTACAAGTTGGAGTTACGCGAAGGACTGTCAGGACTTCATGATGTGTTTCATGTTTCCCAGTTGAAGAAGTGTCATGCTGACATGGCCGATATCCCTCTGAGAGATACAGTGCCCCTGGAAGCAATTCAGTTGGATAGTGATTTGACCTACGAGGAGAAACCAGTCAAGATTCTCGAGTTTGTCAGCCGAGTTACACGCAGCAAGGTTATCAAGTTTTGCAAAGTTCAGTGGAGCCACCATACCGAGGATGAAGCCACCTGGGAACGAGAGGATGATCTACGGAAAGACCACCCACACCTATTTTCTAGCCAACCCGAATCTCGAGGACGAGACTCATCTTAAGGGGGGTAGGTTTGTAACATCCCAAATTTTCAATTTGGAATGTTATACATAGGTCATCATATGCATATCATATTTTATTTGCATTTTGGAGTGATTCTAAAAATCCTAAACAACTCAAGGACCCACGGAGAGAGAGTTGGGGATTTTATTATTTTCATATTTGAATTTTCTCAAATATTGAAACAGGGATCATTTTGATTTTAATTATTTTTCTCTTCAAAAATACTTCAAATTAAAATATATGAGAGGAGATAATATGACTTCTCCAAAATAAATGAAATATTGGGAAAAAATGTTAAAATCAAATAAATATTTTTATTTGGATTTTATTGCTATTTATTTGAATTAGGAAAATATGCATTTTTTCAAAATTGCATTCTTAGCCCAAATAAATGTTCACTTTGTCCGAAATATTATTAGGGGACCGTGAAAATTTATTTCAGGATTTTTGGATTTTGTTTGGTATTTCTTTTATTTATTTTACTCCGTCCGTTAAAAAAAGAACCAACTTACGCGCCGTGCCCGAGCCGGACTCAGTCCGGCCAGGCCTTTATGAGGCGAGGCCCGAGGCCGCCCCCAGCCCACCAGCCGCCGCCCTAACCCTAACCCTAGCCGCGCCGCGCCGCCGCCAGCCCGCGCTGCCGCCGTCGTCCCGCACCGCCCGCCGGAGCCGCCACCGTTGACCCCGTTGACCGGTCGGTTTTCTCTCCGTTAACCCTGTTTTTTTAGTTTGCCAGTTTATTTTCTTAGATCGGTTTTTCGTCGGTTTACTTATTTAGCGGACGTTCGTCTGAACGTTCGTTTTCACGAACATTGTTCGCCGGTTAGGTTCACCCAGCGAACGTTCGTTTGTTAGTCTTTTCTTTTTCTTTTATTCTTCGGCCAGGGACCTATCCGCGATTATTTTTATCGCAGATTAGCCCCTAATCTTCAAACCCTCGCCGTTTCTAAACCGTTTGTCCAAATCCAGTGAAACCAACGCCAAAATCTTCGTCTCGAGCCCCTATTTCTATTTAATCAACTTGAACAAGGTTTTGAAAATTTAAAATTTGGTTTCAAGCAGATTTGTTTTCGAAGTTCTTTTGATCGTAGTTTCAGTTTCATATCTCCGATTCGATTGATTCTTTTTGCAGACCGAATCTCTTCAGTTGAACTTTCAGATTTGATCTTCTTATTTGAGTTTTACCCTTGCATCATTGCTTGAGTGCTTATGTATGCTATTGTTTGTTTGTGATAGAATTCGCGGAGTGCGAAGCGTGCTACTACGAGTCTCTAGGATTTGCGGATCGTCAGCAAGGCAAGTAACACATTGATCATTTTTTTAGGACGTTCTCCCACAGTCTCCACAACTCATTTCCGACACACCCCTCAAACATTGCATGAGTAGAATCTCTTAACATGTGGGTTTGGGAAGTAGTTGATGAGGTAGAACCTATTGCCTTTTATTATCAAACCCTTGGGAGTTACTTCTACGTTATGCCTATATTGCCATGCTATGCTCGTAGACGTGGATTGGGTTTGAGTGTACTCCATGACAGATGTGAGATTGATAATTAATGGTTAACTTAAGGTGGCTACTTAAATACACATCTGGGTGGATTGGTTGCGGGCACTGGAGAATCCAGTGTTGTCCTAGGATATTCCGGAGTATCCGTGTGATCATCCTATGGTTCGCCACCCAGGCTCAAAGGGATCATAAGATTATTCGTGCTAGAAACTTCTGTGTGCAGCCACAAGCTATTATGGACTCTAGCATGGTTGAGTATGATGCATGACCTCTTTCAGTGGTGGACTAGCAGATGTAGGGGAAACTAGGTGTAACTGTCCACCTAGAGTAAAAAGTTAATGTTTCTGAAAGACTGTGTCTCGGTCATCCGTTTCTCAAACACCGTGTAGTGCGAGAAATCTAACGGAGGAGATTGAGTCTTGTGGGGAAAAGTGCGCAAACGTCTGCAGAGTGTACAAACTAATCATGGTTAGCCGTGTCCCCAGTTATGGACATCTTGAGTATCTGGTACTTGAATTATTGATTTGATCTCATCACTCTAAATTAATTTGTTGGGATTGTTAATTACTTTTAATTGGGATTGAGTTGTAGGAACCTTCTCAATGTTTCAACGACCATAATAGTTAAATAAAATATATTCTTTTGTTGTAGGAAAAAATTGGTTTTTTGCAAAACAAAATAATTATAGAGCCTCCACCAGCCATATATGCATGTAGCGATAGCATGTATTTTGTTCTTTGCTCTACTGTGCTATATTGCCAGCATATTCCATGTGCTGACCCATTTCGGGCTACAATATATCATGTTGCAGACTCTTCAGACGAAGAGTAAGGTGCGCTAGGTCGTTGTCGTGCACTCAGCTATGCCGTTGGAGTTGATGGATTCACTTTGTCTTCCAAGCCTTCTGCTGTTATCTTAATTAGATTGCCTTAAGCCATATTTATTGTATTAAGTTCTCTCTTGAGACTATTGATGTAATAAGTGTGTGATTGCTACTCTGTTATAAATCCATTCGAGTACTGTGTGTGTCAGCATTACCGATCTAGGGATGACACTAAAGCACAGAGACTTGACCGTCTGAGGTCGGGTCGCTACAGGCGGTGTGAAAGGAGGGTGATGCTACTCTGCTTCAGCTTCAGCTTACGCATCGGACTGCAACACACCCCACGACAATGTCATATCACCAGCGGAAGACGCAGATCATAAATAAATCCAAATATCAAGACAAGATCTAATTGTTGAGGCCTAAAATGTATAAGCACAGAGAAGACTTTGCAAGGTAGCACTAGCAAGATGGTTCTGTTTTTTCCTTTGTTGAGAAAACACAATGCTTGAGTCTCGATGTATAAGAAGTGTTTTAATAATTTATCATCTGAAGTTTTCGACTAGCCATGACCTTGGCAAACAAAATGAAGATGATATTAGCATCAGTAGTGGTTTTCTAGATTTAAATATGCATTGACAAATAATTAAAATCACCAGTAACTAGACAAAGAGTTTTTAAGTTGTCGACACACACACACACACACACAACACTATCCAGCCTTATTGGAGGTATTTTCAGGCAAATAACATAGTCATAAGATAATAAAAAAATACCTGGGTTTAAACCGAGCTTCCAAGAACTCTCGGAATAGCAAGCTTTCCAGCTCGGATCCAACCAGAGGCTTTGTTTTCATCTGCCAAAGATTGTGGCCAGGAAATAGGAAAAAGTATTGCATATTTGGAGAGCCCACATATTTTTTCTCCAAACCAAGAATTGGTGTTGTAGCCAAGACATGTACATCTCCAAAATGTACCCCGGATTTTTGTATACGAGGACATCTTCAGAAAGTTGCCCATTCTAACTGTTGAATGAAAAGAAAAATCAGTCAAAATTATAAGCCTACAGTCCATCTTTGGAATGTCTTCGAAAGAATTGCTATGAGGTTTAAATGACTGCTTCTAGATGAACCATATTCTGTGTGACCATGATAGTATTTCATTAGAGAGCAGTCTAGCACATAGTTCAGTAATCTAATTAAAAACTTCTTTCTGACCATGATTCCTTGCTGGGCATTCTTCTTTAACGACAGAAGGATAGCCAATGTACCGATCAAATCTGGACGATCGATGAGCATCAAACATATCAAGAAAAATAGTACATCAATGCTTCAACCTAGTTTCAGTAAGCAAATTAACTCAATTTAAAGAGCTAGATAACAGCTAAAAACTAACTCTGAATCTATAAAGTTCAGTACAGCAGAGTTGGGGCACAGCCACTGTACAATACTGTATCAAGGCAGGCTAATTTTTTTTAAATAATACATTTTTTTTAAATTACAGAAATAATACGCAAAAAAAAGAATTTTCAAAAATAATACACCATCGGCCTACTGCAGGCCGACTGAGCCCAGTCGGCCCACAGCAGGCCGACTGGTGGCCCATCAGTTTGCTGCTGGCCGATTGGGCTGTCGGCCACCAGATCAAGCCCAGTCGGCCTGCAGTTGGCCGACAGGGTCCAGTCGGCCTGCAGTACACCGAGAGGCCTGCAGTGGGCCGACTATGCTCAGTTGGCCTGCTGTGGGCCGACTGGTGCATGCCTATTTTTAATAATACATGATGATATTTTTTAAAAGTATATATTTTAACACGTTATGAATACATGGTAACATTTCTTCAAATACATTTTTAATGGAAATACCATTTTTTTAAACCACACAACATTTTTTAAATGCTTTTCTGAAATTTTCACAAACTTTTTTTAGAAACACGCGAATATTTTCTTAAAATGTCATGATCCATCTAAACATTTGTTAACCCACGTGATATGTGAGTATATTGATTGTAATATCATCTTATATTATGGGATGAAGGGAGTACCATTTTTTACAATGTCATGCATATTTTTTGGAAACACGAGAATATTTCCAGCAAAGGTGACGTACATTCATTTAGTGGCACGAACCATTTCTTTTCATATTTTCCAAAAAAATTGCATGCATTTTTTGAAAGGCGGGAACCTTTTTCCATTGTGATGAACATTTGTTTTGAAAGTTATCGACATTTCCAAACTGCGCTTTTCCCGCCACCCATTTCCCGCCACCCATTTCCCGCCAACCCATTTCCCGCCACCCATTTCCCGCCACCCATTTCCCGCCAACCAATTTCCCGCCACCTGTTTCCCGCCACCCGTTTCCCTCCTCCCATTTCCCGCCATACCGCAGTCGTTCTTTCCCGCCATTTTCTCGTCTCTACCTATAAAACCCCCTTCAGACGGAGCTGGATAAGCATTGCAGTGTAGTGTAGTTGAGATGTCCCATTATCCTTTCGATCGTAGTTTTCACCCTGGGATGAGCAGGACTCTTCTGAGGCTAGCTACCGATTTTAGGATGGATAATAGGATAGTTCCATGGGACGAACTCACCGGTAGTGACACCATAATGAATGAGTTGGCTCACCAATTACGTAGGTCTGGGTGGCCTGAAAGGACCTATGAGGAGGTACGTAAAGAACTTCTTAGGTTGCATGACAGGTGGAAGAAGGTAGTGGTGCCGAAGAGTGAAACTTTCAGAAGGATTGCAGCAAATAATCCATGTTTATGGACTGAGGAGAGCGAGGACGAAGATGATATCTTCATGCCGCCGCTTCCGGGTTCTGCATCGTCGAAGGGCAAGAGTTCTTCATCATCGAAGGGCAAGGTTTCTGCATCGTCGAAGGGCAAGAGTTCTTCATCATCGAAGGGCAAGGTTTCTGCATCGTCGAAGGGCAAGAGTTCTTCATCGTCGAAGGGCAAGAGTTCTGCATCGATCGAGGATGACGATGATGACTTCATGTAGTTTTTATGCTGTATGTTGTGAGTTCAGTTACGTGCCATTTAATTTAGATGTAGTTCTATCTAGTTGTTTGTAATGTCTCGTTGTATGAATATTATGTTCTATCTAAATATGATCTTGTAGTTCCGATAACAGAGTACTAAAATAGAGTAGGCATATGTCTCGTACATAAGTACATAGTCATTTGTCTCATACATAGAATAGACATAAGTCTCACACAGAAATAGATGGTAATGTCTCTACTGATAGATAGGAGCGGCAATGACGACGTCTGGCCTGCCGGGGAGGCGGATCTCGAATGACAAATTCATCACATATAACTCGGTTTCCTGTAGCAATGCAACTGAACAACCCTTTTCCATTCCCATTCGCTCAACATTTCTTGAATCTTGCCATCATCAGTTATGTCAATCAATTTTCTTTCCCCAGGGCCATCTGAATGCTTCCTGCTGACGTAGTACACAAAATCGTCTTCCTTCAACCCTTGCTTCAACATGAATTTAGTCTTCAACCAATCAAAAGTGAGGTCCACTTCACTAACTTGCACAACACTTGGAGACAAGCCTTGGACATGAACAATAGGGCTAAGCACCCACTGAGTACCCTCAGCCATCTGCAACACACAAATCGCATTGAGTACCTAACCTACCCCTTAATATCCCCACTAACAAATATTAGACATGTCTATATATTACGAAGCTATATATTACAGAATATTAACGGAGCAACTAATACAATTCACCCACCTACAAGTATATTACGAATATTTGCCGTAGCAACTACAAATATTGACAGATTAATATATTTGACTGGACTGCCTATATTACGGACCTTTTTTCTGGACTCCTACATATACTGACACTCCTAAATACTTGACATCCACATATAGGACGGATTATTACCGGAGCAACTACACATTTTTACACAACTAATTAGTTGACATGTAAATATATTAACAAATACTACCGGAGCACCTACGAAAAATAAAATGTGGGCTGAAATATACCCTTGAAGCGTGCGTGCGAAGGAAGAACGACGAACGGCGGCCACCAAACTGCCGGTGCTCCGGCTCCAACGAAGAACGACGAACAACAGCTTCACCTCCACCACAGTGCCCCAACTTCACCACCAGCACACTGCAATGCTTATCCAGCTCCGTCTGAAGGGGGTTTTATAGGTAGAGAGGAGAAAATGGCGGGAAAGAACGACTGCGGTATGGCGGGAAAGGGTTGGCGGGAAATGGGAGGAGGGAAACGGGTGGCGGGAAACGGGTGGCGGGAAATGGGGCGGGAAATGGGAGGAGGGAAACGGGTGGCGGGAAACGGGTGGCGGGAAAAAGTTGGCGCGAACATATGGCGGGAAAAAGTTGGCGCGAACATATGACGATGATGACTTCATGTAGTTTTTATGCTGTATGTTGTGAGTTCAGTTACGTACCATTTAATTTAGATGTAGTTCTATCTAATTGTTTGCAATGTCTCGTTGTATGAATATTATGTTCTATCTAAATATGATCTTGTACTTCCGATAACAGAGTACTAAAATAGAGTAGGCATATGTCTCGTACATAAGTACATAGTCATTTGTCTCATACATAGAATAGACATAAGTCTTACACAGAAATAGATGGTAATGTCTCTACTGATACATAGAAGCGTCAGTGACGACGTCTGGCCTGGCGGGGAGGCGGATCTGGAATCGGGGACCATCCCAACCTGTCGGGTGCCCTAATGTGACGAGGAGGAATCTCAGACTCTCCCTGGTCATGCTGTGTATCCTGTGTGGGGCCTGGTGGAGGAGTCGAAAACATGTTCATCCACTGGGTGTGCTGCGACATCTGAGCCTGTATGTTGTCCTCGGGATGTTGATCACTCCCCCACGTATCATGTGATGCCGACATAGACGCCTGATATCCATAGGCCCCTACGCGATGGAACGTTTCATCATGAAGAATGAGGTCGCGTCAATTAATATTGAAAACAATAAATATGAAGACACATACCTGCTGGGTGTGACGTCTGCTCTGGCTGAAACACGAAACTGGACGAGGGACCGTGCTGCTGTGGCTGTGGAGATAACACGAAGCTCGACGAGGGACCGTGTTGCTGTGGCTGTGGAGAAAACACGAAGCTCGACGTGGGACCATAGTGCTGCGGGTGCCACGTAGAACTGCCAGGTTGGTCAGGACGGGGTGGCCTGGTTGTCGGCTGCTGTGCTAGACGTGGACGTGGTTGATGTCGGTGCATGGAGTGACGCGGCTGCTCCTGCTCGTGCTGAACAACATCGGTTCTCCGGGTGCACGTGATAGCCTCGTACACAGTCCGTATCTTATTCTGAATTCTTTCCAAGAAGGGCTGTACCACTGGACGATGATGAAGAAGAGGTCCAGACGATAGTGATCGTCCAAAGGTGGTCACGTCGTCGTACAGTTCGCGTGTCAAGGTAGCCTGCAAATTTCCATGACGATTAATAATGTCTGTCTCTTGCACGTCAAAGTATGTGACAACATTACGTAAAGAAAAAATATCTTACCGCGTACTGCCTAGAGCCCGAAGTATCATAGCTCGGGTACATATCCGACGGAGTAGGATCCGGTAACTCCTCTGGGTGGGAGTACTCAACAATGCGTAACCGTGTTCCGGTCATGTAGCGCCGCAAATAGAGATTGAATTCATCGAGATCGAAATTGTGATTCTCGTGCCATAGATTTGTGTTTGCTGTCTCCCATTCTATAACATACGGCTCTAGTCTAACTAGCCAGTCAGCAGTTGTCCTGTTCATGCCCTTCCTTGTCGTCCTAAAATTGTGGTGTGTGTTCAACAATTACCTAAAGCTTCGAATGGAGTACTATGAAAGAAAATGCAACATTGAAAAACTGGTTAATACCTGTGGATGTGTGCTGGCACCGGGTTCTCTATAGGGGGAGGTAGCTCCAACTGCAGAAGACCAAATTGCCTCATAACCCTCTGTTGTGCCATCTCCTCGACGAAGACATCGAAGATGATCTTCGATTTTGTCATCCAGTAATCTCGGTCCCTTGTGCATAGCACAGACATACCAGCAGGGTATCTCGCTTGTATGGCTGCTTCCGTGTAGGGCTGCCAGATGACCCCGGTGTACGCATCGAACTGCTCGTTCAATGCTGTGTATGCCTTCCTGGTCTGATCACTAGCAAAGCGTCTCTGCAGAGAATAAAAGTTAGTAGCCGCTAGCATCGAACGATCTCTTGTGCAGAAAAAGTTGCATTAAACTACAACACGGTGCATACCTTGCGACGAGTCCAACACAGACCGAAAGTAGGCATGTCGATGCCGTCAACATCAAACATGGCGTCTATAGGCTCATGAACACGTACATCTGGTCGCCCTATAGAGAACCTCTCCCACGACCACAGCTGGAGGAATAGAGGGCATCCAAGAAGGGCTGGCTTTCTCGATGTAAGCTGGCAACCGTTGCACATACCTCGGTATGTAGCCGCTAACACCGCCGAACCCCAACTCCTCTGTCTGATCTGATCCGCCGTCTGAGCGCTCGCTATCTCGAGTGCCATAGGGATGTAGAGGGCGCTAATAGTGGTGACATGGTTCTCCGTGAACATCACCTTGCCGAAAAGCCACAGTAAGTAGGCCTCGAGGCTCCGAGTGATCTGTTCCGCAGTCAACGGCGCCCGGAAGTTCTGGATCTGCATTAAGCGAAGAGAAAGTTTTAGTAAGCCGCAATTATTTTCTGTAAAACTTTATGCGCGATAACTTGAAGATAATAGGTAGGGGAAATTACCCGGAAATTTAGCAACCACTCATACTTAGGTCCGTGATGCTCCCATACCGGATCCGGAGCATCCGGAAAAACACCGTGAAAACGTTCTGTAAGAGCTCGCTCCCAACCAGCCGGTGCGTCCAACGGTCCTACGGCATGACCTGCCAACGGTAGTCCGAGCAAAAGTGACACATCCTCCAGAGTAGGAGCCATCTCTCCCCATCTGAAGTGAAACGTGTGGGTCTCTGGCCTCCAACGGTCCACTAAGCAGCTCAGCAAAGACCCATCGATGGCGACGCGTTTCTCACCCGGGATAGACTCAACCAGACGCGCGAAAGGTAAAAGGCCGGCCCATTTCAACCTTCATCAGAGAACTTTTCAGTTAGTGTCTCCCATTTCAACCATTAATATGCATGTCAGTGTGCAAATTAATAAAGCACGTACCGCTGAATCCATCCTGAGTGTATCTTCCAGTTTTCCTTAGGAGTGCGAGTGACCAGAGGCTCAAGCTTGCGCTCATACCATATCGCAGCACGATGACCCCTATCAATGTCCCCATTCAGCAACCACAATCCCGACATTCCTGCACATACAAAATTCAGAACATAGTGTCACACTTAATAAAAATTCAGAACATAGTGCCACACTTAATAAAAATTCAGAACATAGTGCCACACTTAATAAAAATTCAGAACATACTGTCACACTTATTACAAATTCAGAACATAGTGCCACACTTAATAAAAATTCAGAACATAGTGCCACACTTAATAAAATTCAGAACATAGTGCCACACTTAAAATTCAGAACATAGTGCCACACTTAATACAAATTCAGAACATAGTGCCACACCACACTTAATACAAATTCAGAACAAACTAGTGCTAGCTTAGCTTCTTCCTCTCGCCCTTACTCCTCTACTGCCTCTACCTCCTCTTCTTCCCCGGTTGCCTCGTCCACGCCCAGTGACGAAAGTGGGACAATTAGTGTCCCTATGGCCAAATTCATTGCATAGAATGCATTGCCTAGTCGGACCTCCTGCTTCAGATTCATCCATATCATTTCGGATGCGCTGACACTGCCGTCTGCCTCTACTTGTACGCATATGCTCTGGGTTTGGAATGTAACGCCTTTCGGCGGGGTTGACGCTGTTGAAATTACCCATTGATCGAAAACCCATCAGCTCACCTGTCCAGGTATTGAGGACAGCCTCTTTCAGAAAATATGGAGACACAAACGATATTGCGTCCATTCCAAGCTGCCCGCAAGCAGCAAGTACATGTGAGCAAGGTAGGTGAAGCAATTTCGGTTTATTGCATGTGCACTCACACGTTGGCCAGGCTTCATTGCCAATTTTCACCTCATGCGTCCTCAACTCATTTGCACATCCGAATTTGTTGTTGGCTAAGCGGACCTCAAACCTTCTTTCTTGATTACCGATGGCGACTACAGTGTGTGACCTAGCTTTTTGCATCTTGTTGTCCATGTACTTCGTGACTCTTTCACAGTACCGTGTATTTGGGTTGTTCAAGATATGCTGCTCTGCTATTTGACGTCTGTCTCTGAAATACTTGACGGTGCCATAGAAAATACCCTCAACGATGGCTGTAAGTGGCAATGCCCGGTTTCCTCTGAGGACAAAGTTGTATGTTTCCGCGAGGTTCGTTGTCATGACACCGTACCTTGCTCCATGTGTGTCATGTAGCAAAGACCACCTCTCCAGAGGCTCATGCTCTATCCACTGCTCGAAGGTTTTAATCGACCTCCCGAGCCTTCTCCTAGTACCAGGTGGGTCAAAGCCTGGCAGGTCACATAGCCCAACAGCCTCCTCCTCCACGGCCGCTGTTCCTGTTGCCAACTGTGCAGCTACTGCTTCAACATGTGCCCTCACCGCTGCATCTCTTGCAGCTTTCCTGTCCCTCACGTGTCTCTGCGTGCACACATTAAGTCTGTCGCGTATCAAATTGTACTTCCATAACTGGTTCTGCTTGCAGAGTTTTTTGAACAGATTCATCAGGTTCTTATTTCTAAACTGCGAGAAGAAATTAGCCCCGAGATGGCGCATGCACCAACGGCTCTGCAAGTCCTGCCATGGAACTTGTTCCTCAGGGCCTGGGTTTGTCAGTGTCCTTATCGCACTGAGTATACCTGCATGCCTGTCATGAAGGATGCACACATTGGGCTTCTCCTTCACAACTGATATTTTCAACTGCCTGAAGAACCATGTCCAACTTTCAATGTTCTCACTCTCCACAAAAGCAAATGCCAGTGGGACGACTTGATTTTGGCCGTCTTGACCTATGGCTGTCAGGATCTGACCCTTGTACTTGCCTGTGAGAAAAGTACCGTCAACACATATCACCGGTCGGCAATGCCTGAAAGCTTCGATGCATACACCGAAAGAGAAGAAGAGACGATGCAAAACCCTCACAGTTGGGAACTCTGGCATGAACATGTCTTGGATATCGATATAGGTGCCTGGATTCCGCTGCTGCAGGGTGTGGAGGAGGTGGACAACAGAGTCATATGCATCAAAATAAGAACCAAATCTCCTCTCAAGCGCTGCATGCTTAGCCCTCCAAGCCTTGCCATAAGAAATTCTGTACTTCAACCTGGCGAACACTTTTGTCTGCACTGCCTTCACTTCCATAGCTTTGCCTTGCACTATCTCATCGTAAAACAGTCGAGCAATAAGCGTGGATGAAAGGTTGGCATGATCTTGAGGGATGCAGGGAATAAGACAAGTGTGATTAACTAAGTCACTTATCACCCAACTTGTGCCATACTTAGGGAGAAAGCCGTGCACCCTTGCGGGACAATCTGCGTTCTTGCATACCATTGTGAGGAATTTCTGACTGGACACCTCAGCTTTGAAAACCCTTTGCGTGGACATTGCCCAATTAATTATTGCATCCTTCAGGGCTTGCTTGTTCGGATACATAGCACCCGTCGCAATATTGTTCTGGTGATATTGCCAGGCTGAATCATGTCCATCATTCACGGTCATTGCAGATGATAAGTCATGATTCCACCATGCAGGATTCGGGACCTCCTCTGCATTTTCTTCTTCATCTGACTCGTCAGAATCATCGGCATGACCCCTTTCAACATCGGTGTCTTCTTCTTCCATCTGGTTCTGCATGTGCCCATCTACCTCGTCAGCGTCCACCTCGCCATTGTAATCACCATCGGCATTTCCTCCTTCTACCTGACTACTCTGCCCTGGTTCATAACCATAAGCATTTCCTCCTTCTACCTGACTGCTCTGTCCTTGTTCGTAACCATAAGCATTTCCTCCTTCTACATGACTGCTCTGTCCTTCGTAGCCACCCTCCCCTTCATGTGCAGTGACCTCCTTCACGACGGGAAGCACTAAAGCAACAGGATTGCATCCCCTTCGTTCACAACCTTGTAACCACCGCACCCAATCGGAGTCTCCCTCTATTGGCCTCAAATAAAAGTAAATTTTTGAACTTGACCGTGTCCACAATGCATGAACACCGACGGTGTGTGTTTCAGTATCAAGACCTAAACTTGCCGCAATCCATTCTTTCAACTGACTAACAGACCATGTTTGTGGTGCGCTGATTGCCACCTCTATGTGAGTAAATTCACTCAGATCTGCTCCCAACTCATTTGTTTGGACAGTACCAGGACCATAGTAAAATCTCAACTTCACTACATCGGACATCTCGACTCACCTATTTTTTTTCAACATAGAAATACAAGTATTAGACATGTCTATATATATATTACCAGGACCATAGTAAATTTCACGATCAATATAATTTAATCTATGTGGACGATTATGATGAGTTGCTTGACTCTTGTTTTAATAATAATATAATAAATAGGCCCATGTTTACTAATAATAAATAGGCCTCAAATAATAATAATAATATAACCGACAAATATGATAATTCAGTTTATTTGAATTATATGGCCCATGTTGATGTATTTTTTATTTTAATCTATGTTAAGAATAATTTAGAAAAAGGCATGCGTCTTATTTCTACGATCATGTAAAATTCTTCCTTGCAAAGAAGTTTTTATCCGAAGTTTTTTTGTTAAACTACAGCGTGGCCGTTTAAAAAAAACAGTGTGGCATTGCTTGTTATGGGTTAAACTTTAGAAAATACGCATAATAAAGGTTAGCGGGTAATCCGCTTCATATTGGCATCGGGTACGGACTGAAACGTTTTTTAACATGTAGTTCTACTTTTCCCATTTTTTGTTTGCTTGTTAAATTTCCATCACACTGACATGATATGCACATGCCGACCCCAACTCTTTAAAAAAAACTTGTCTCTTCTTTCCAACTTTGTATTCATGTTTCCAACTTCTTATCCCGCACCTGTGTACGTGTCAAGTATTAAGCAACAACTTATTATCCCCACTAACAACTAATACAATTCACACACCTACAACTATATTACGAATATTTGCCGTAGCAACTACAAATATTTACGTATACTACCGGGGCAAATAACAATAATCGCACACAAATTTAATTTCACATCGAACGAAGCGTGTGTGCGAACGAATAATATTTACGATACTACCAGGGCAAATAACAATATTTCCGTATACTACCGGGCCAAATAACAATAATCGCACACAAATATTTACATATACTACCGCGGCAAATAACAATATTTACCTATACTACCGGAGCACCTACGAAAAATAAAATGTGGGCTGAAATATACCCTTGAAGCGTGCGTGCGAACGAAGAACGAAGAACGACGAACGACGAACGAGGACGAACAAAAAACTGCCGCTGCTCCGGCTCCAACGAAGAACGACGAACAACAGCTTCACCTCCACCTCACTGCCCCAACTTCACCACCACCACACTGCCCCAACTTCACCACCACCACCTCCACCAAAATGCTCACCACGACCACCACGAGCTACCCCGTCAGTAGATCGACACCTCTTTTGGCTGCCCTAAATGAGTTGAACCCATTCACGGTGCCAAAATCGCGAAAATGTAGCTCATTTAGGTGTACAAATGTGTGCCATTTTTCTGTAGAGAGAGGAGGAGGAAGAACACAGAAGAAATGAGCCACGGGAGAAGAAGAATGGAGGAAGGAGAGGATAAGGGCGGGCCGGCCAGCGCGCGTCAGGTCGGCAGCACCCTGTCGGCCACCAGGTGGCCGATCGGCGGGCGGCAAGCCGACAGGGGCGCACCACGCCGACATGCCACTGCCTCCCCCTCGCGATGTGGCCCGACCAACCACAGGCCGCCGCGTGCCAGCCCGGCCTGCAGTCGGCCTCCTGCTAGCCGATCGGCCTGCTGTGGGCCGACTGGGCTCAGTCGGCCTGCAGTGGGCCGACGGTGCATTATTTTTGTAAATTCTTTTTTCTGCGTATTATTTCTGTAATTTAAAAAAAATGTATTATTTAAAAAAAATTAGCTCAAGGCAGTAACCTAATTTCATTGAGCAAATTAACTGAACCGAAAGAGATAAATCCTATTTGCTTCTATGCTCCCCACACTCTACACGACTGCAGCGGTACCAGAACTAATTTGCAATCAACCCTGAATAATCACAACAAGGTGGCATCCATAGAAATCTGGAACTAAACAAAGAACTTTCAATTAAAAGAGGAGAAGCAAAGGTCCAGGAATTAGTTGATCCCCTGCTGAGGTCGAGGAGGTCGTGTCCATGGCCGCGCCATCGACCTGAGCTCTAGCCCAGCATCCACCGCAGATCCGTCTTGGTGCTCGAAGGAGACACCGCTTCAGACCCCTCCCGGTGGTCTCATCCTCCTTGCTAAGGCTTCGGCGTGGCAGGAGGCGTCCCCTGTCGTTGGTCGTCCTCGTACACGGCCAAATCTAGCCACTCCATGGCGTCTGGGCTGGGGAGGAAGCAGCCATCCCGTCCATGGCGTCCCGGTGCTTGAGTGACGATGGATCTAAGAGTTAGAGGGGACGTGGTGAGGAGGAGAAGGAAGGAGGGATGTGACGAGGGAAGAGAGGGGATATGAGTCACTGGAACAACGCCGGAGCCACGCCAGCAACTCGGTGGCCCCAAACCCTAGTGGATGGCGAGGAGAGCCTCGGGGGAGAGGGACATAGGAGGGGCGAGGGGTTGGGTGCGGTGAATGGATGGATTGCTTTATTTTTGCTTTTCTTTATAACTGAGATGGATGGACGATGGATGGAGGTGGGAGTGCTAGGCATGGATGGTAGGATGTTTGCCACGTCATCGATCCGTGTCACAAATGGATAACCAATGAAAATTAAGCTTATGTAATTTTAATAAAAATGGGTGTTTTATTTGGAGAACCTACTAAGTATTTTTTTTTAAATTTGACCGTATCATTTAAAAAAATATTAGACCACATTTTATATGCAATTAACGAATTTTTTGCGTGTCAAAAACCTTTTCATGCACCTCTGTTAAATTGACAAATTTTGGCCAACTTAGTAGAAAGTGAGTCAAATTTGAACTATAGGTGCTTGATAGTTTGCTCATTATTTTTCCAAAAAATATTATTAGGTACCCAAGCAGCTATTTCATCATAGATCCACCAAGAGTTTCACAAGATTTAGCCCCTAGCTGAGAACGGACATGCCCGTCGTTTTGACTATATTTTGAAAATGACAGCCTAGCAGCGCAGCCTGGAGTCATGTTTGTCTTTAAATTTTGTTTATGATGTACTCCCTCTGTAAAGAAACATAAGAGTGTTTACATCACTAAGTAGTGATATAAACACTTTTATATTTCTTTACAGAGGAAGTATATGTTGTGAACTTGATATACATGAGGTTCCTCATTGAACAGGGGCATGTCTGATTCCTTTTCTCCTTCATTCTTCATGTCATAGTTGTAGCGGCACCCATCATGTTATTTTCACGTACAAACCACAAGAAAAGTTGGTTATAATTCCATAGTCGAGTGCTAGTCCTTGATTGAGTTGTTTATTGTTTTAGATCTTAACAACAGAGTGACGTTGCGATGTTACTGGAGCTAGAGGTAGATCCAAGGATTGAGCATAACCTTAATGTAGCCTATCGTGCATAGTACATTTTGTAATACTCGATTAGACCTCACTCAAATAATTTGGTAGGCTTGTTCTTGAAAATACTGAGGAAAAAATAATTGATGCAGTACAATGTAGTCTGTACCCATGGGTCAACACCTTCAACTCCTATTAGTACAATATATCTTACTTGAATTATTTTTGTTATGTTATTTGGTGGCTGCTCACGGTTGGACGAACATGAGAAGGAGTTTGACGACAGGTCAAGATCAAGAAAAAAGGCGGAGAGGAGGCTCAGGCGGGCCATCAAGAGGCCCGATGTATACCAGATGATGCACTTGTGTGATTAAAATTGTTATCTCCGTATACATCATAAACATGGAATACCTTCGCATTGGGTCATTACATGTGACCTAGTTTTCAGTAAAATTAACAAACTTGGAATACGGCAAATATTTCCTTTTCTCTATTTGATTTGAGTTGGAAAATATCAAGACCTGCATTTAGCAGTTTAATTGCAAAATACATTACAAAATTTATGAAAAATCTCAGGACCTATATTTAGTAGTTTATCCATTTTTTAAATGATAAAATGGGAATAGTTTGTGAAGAAATTACAAAGACTTTCGGTGAATACATTTTTTGAATCGACCAACATATTTTGAAATTCATGATAATTTTTGTGAATATTTTAAGAAAATATCATGAACCTTTTTTATTTCACATAATTTTAGTTTGAATTCACGAACATTATTTCAGTATGCTAACATTTTTTCAAAATCATGAACATTTTACCAAAATCATTTTTTAAAACAATTGATCTTTTTAAAATCACGAATTATTTGAAAGAAATAAAAACAGAAAATGAAACCACACGTGTTCCAACTTAAAACACCTTTTAATAGGCTATGGGTCCTTGGCCCACGCGGCGAACCACAAGTTATTAAAGAAAAAAAGAAGGGAAGGCTTCTGACGACCAAAGCCCAAGCCCAGGAAACGAATCCCTCTTTGTCGTGCGCATATTTTTTCAGTTTAGTTTTACAGTACCGCTCGTCAGGTCACTCATCCGTCCCACAGTTGGGCGGGTCTTGCATGTCAGTTTGGTGGCGATGGTGGGTTCCGCATGTCAGTTTGGTGAGCCCACATCTCATGTCGATGGTGGGTCTTGCATGTCAGTTTGGTGGTGGGTCCCACCTGTCATAGAGAAATGTAAGCGGAAATTGACACATGGACATGACACATAGATGAATCTGCTTAGGTGGCCCACACATGGACATGACACATAGGCGAAATTGCTGAGGTGGACGCCCGGTCATTGCAGGCATTACAAATTAGCAGACATGACAATCTAGATTGGTAGTAATCGAGTACAAATAGTGAAGTAAACCAGTGTTGTCTGCTTATGACCATTTCGTGTAAGAAAGTTACCACCTTTTTGATCAAAATTGTCGTTATGTTTTAGCGTTTGGACCCTCCCACACAGCGTACGACCAATTGCTTTGAAATGGTCATAGATTTATGACTATTTAACCCAAGGTCGTTAGAGAAGGTCATAATTAAGCATATTTCTTGTAGTGAATCAACATACTCGGGGTGTGATACTTTTGAGACTTTAGCCATGAAGCATCTTCCAATTCTTTCATTTGGTGAGTCAAATATGTCATAGGAGTTGGTTGACACAAGTGCTAGACCGGCAACACCTTCATCTTGAGTATATTCGGAGTCAGAGTGATAACTTCTCTCGGAGTGATGGTCGGAGTCGGAGCCGGATACCCATTGACCAACATGAGCTTGATGTCTTCGTTTTATGTAGCTCCTTGATGACTCATAACGATCATCTTTACTCCTTCTCTCTCTTGGAGGTGATTCTTCTCTTCTACTTCTCCTTTTAGGTGAGTCTTCTTTTCTTTTGTAGGGAGCCATACACTCATCGGAGTCGTGTCCGGGTCTTCCACAATTGTAGCAATTACGCTCAAGACTAGAAGATCTTTTGTCATTGTAGGATCTTGACTTAGAACTTCCTTCCCTGCTTCCACTCTTGTAGTCTTGTTGAAATTCTTCACCATTAGGCTCAATTCCTCATTGAAGGCTTGTTTCTCACTTGATGATGTAGGAGCATCACATGAGGCTTTGTAAGCACCACTTGACTTGTTGTGAAGCTCTTCTTTATCCTTGAGTGACATCTCATGAGCAACAATTCTTCCAATGACTTCCGTTGGCTTAAGATCTTTGTAGTAAGGCATGTCTTGGATCAATGTGCACACGGTATCATATTTTCCATCCAAGGCTCTTAGGATCTTCTTTATGATGAATCTATCGGTCATCTCTTCACTTCCTAAGCCGGCAATCTCATTTGTGATGAGAGCAAGCCTAGAGTACATTTCAGCGACACCTTCACCATCCTTCATTTTGAACTTGTCAAGCTGACTTTGAAACACATCCAATTTGGATTCCTTGACAGAGTCGGTACCTTCGTGCATATCAATCAAAGTATCCCAAATTTCCTTTGCATTCTCAAGACGGCTGATTTTGTTGAATTCTTCGGGACACAATCCGTTGAAGAGGATATTGCAAGCTTGAGCATTGTATTGCAGCATCTTCAACTCTTCCGCGGTAGCTTCACGGTTTGGTTCTCTCCCATCAAAGAATTCACCTTGCAAGCCAATACACACAATAGCCCAAACGGCGGGGTTATGTCCAAGAATATGCATTTTGATCTTATGCTTCTAACTAGCAAAATTAGTACCATCAAAGCAAGGACCTCTACGGTGGTAATTTCCCTTGCTAGACGCCATACTCTCCTAGGTTGTGAAACCAAGGCTATGATCACCAAATCTATGGAAATCAAGGTAAATGGAGACCTAATGTCACCTAGATACTCCAATGTCACCTCAAGTATCCGTGGGTATGATTATACGTTATGCATCACACAATCTCAGATTCATCTATTCAACCAACACAAAGAACTTCAAAGAGTGCCCCAAAGTTTCTACCGGAGAGTCAAGACGAAAACGTGTGCCAACCCCTATGCATAGATTCCCAAGGTCACGGAACCCGCAAGTTTATCACCAAAACATACATCAAGTGAATCAATAGAATACCCCATTGTCACCACGGGTATCCCACGCAAGACATACATCAAGTGTTCCCAAATCCTTAAAGACTCAATCCGATAAGATAACTTCAAAGGGAAAACTCAATCCATTACAAGAAGATAGAGGGGGAGAAGCATCATAAGATCCAACTATAATAGCAAAGCTCGCAGTACATCAAGATCGTGCTGAATCAAGAACACGAGAGAGAGAGAGAGAGAGATCAAACACATAGCTACTGGTACATACCCTCAGCCTCGAGGGTGAACTACTCCCTCCTCATCATGGAGAGCCCCGGGATGATGAAGATGGCAACCGGTGATGGATCCCCCCTCCGGCAGGGTGCCGGAACAGGGTCCCGATTGGTTTTTGGTGGCTACAGAGGCTTGCGGCGGCGGAACTCCCGATCTAGGTTATTTTCTGGAGGTTTGGGGATTTATAGGAGAGGTTGGCATCTAGAACAAGTCAGGCCCCCCCACGGAGAGTCCACGAGGCACAGGGGCGCTCCCCAGGAGGGTGGGCGCGCCCTCCACCCTCGTGGGGCCCACGGGACTCCCCTCCGGTAACTCTTCGTTCCATTATTTTTTATATTTTCTAGAAAAAATCTCCGTTGATTTTCAGCACACTCCGAGAACTTTTATTTCTGCACAAAAACAACACCACGGTAGTTCTGCTAAAAACAGCGTCAGTCCGGGTTAGTTCTAACCAAATCATGTAAAATATTATAAACATGGCATGAATACATAAAAAATTATAGATACGTTGGAGACGTATCAAGCAACACCTCATCCCCTTTTAATAGTATTGGCTTTTCCTATGGACTCAATGTGATCTTGGATCACTAGAATGAAAATGTAGAGTCTTGAGGTTGAGCCAATATGTGTCCTTAGCATTTTGAGGGGTCCACATTCCTAGTCCATGCCATGCCAATCACTGAACTTTCTGAAATGATCATCTTGAAAGACTATTAGTTCAATGAGCTATATGTTGTTAGGAATTACCAAAACCACCCAGGGATAGTTGCACTTTCATCAAGTCAGATTCGAACCCTCTGGGTGAGGAGCACTCGGAGCCACCGATTCGTCATATACTTAAACTTCCAAAACCTCTTAGTGTATTTCGGTCTGACCGATTCATTCTTTTCGGTCATACCGAGTTCATTGAGTTCATCTAGGTTTCAATCACGATGCAACCGATTTGAACAGTTCGGTCACACCAAGTTGCAGTAACTGCTTGCGATTTGCATCTCGGTGCCACCGAGCTGTTCCACTCGGTCACACCGACAGGGTCTGGATATATAAACCCACGGGTCAAATTTTGGAAATTTCTCCGAAACCCTTCGCCCGCGCCTGTCCAGCTCTGCCGACTCAGGGTCTTCGGATCGTCTCCTCGTCGCTAGCGACCCCCTGCCGCTGGTCTCCACCGCCGTCAACGGAAATCTTCACCGCCGTTGTCGCCGTAGCAAGCTCACTGCCAAGTTAGGGTATGAGTTCGATCCTTTGTGCTTTCTCACTCCGATTCTTAGCAGAAGACATTGCCATGATTCTTACCACGTTTGAGATACTTCTATCCAGCAAAAACTTCCTTTAGATTAGGTTTGATCCAAAAACTTAGAGTTAGGTTTCCGCCAAATTCATCTCGGACCGACTGAGTTGTAGAAATCGGTCTCACCGATTTAGCTTAGGCCATTGCACTTGTGATTTTCGGTCTGACCGAAACTTACAAATCGGTGTGACCAAGTTTGATTCTCAGTGAAACCCTAGCAATCTCGGAGTCACCAAACCGTGTCTCGGTCTGACCGATTCCACTAGTTTAGACTCTAATATTGATTCGGTGTCACCGAGTTTAACAAATCGGTAGCTCCGAAATGCTTTCTGTAGAAAACTAAAACTAAGTTTTTGACTCATCTGTTTTGCAAAATCTCTGCACTTTGTGATGTTCATCTTTTCTATCTCAACTATATCTATTCACAGGGTCAGCTCGCAGTTTTAGCTATGTCAGATCACAGTGACAGTCAAAACAGATCTGAGGAACATGTTAACTTAAGTGAGGGCACTAATCCCTCTGACAGCTATGATGAGGGTAGCAGAAGCACCCCAAGCAACCTGCCTAAGGCTGCTACTAGCAGAGGAGGAAAAGAAATTCAAATTCTGAAGATGAGGATTTTTTCATTGAGGAGGATGTCACCTCCAAGAAGAAAGTGCTGAAAAAGGAGTATGCTGCTGCTGCAACCAAGCCTAGGTTGCACAAGAAAGCTCCTGCCAAGAGATTGCCAATGTCCAAAGCTAGAGCCTCAACACAGGAAACCATTGAGTTCACTCTTTAACCAAAGGAGGCTGGTGAGGGCAAGAAGAGAAAGGAAAGGGTCAAGAAGACCATGGCCAAGGTGATTGGCAGATTCTCTATGATGAGAGACCCAGATGAGGATGAGGAAGAGGATGAAGAAGTTGTTGCACCAGCACCCATGTGACGCCCCCGATTTGACCGTACACTAATCATGCACGCAAATGTGTACGATCAAGATCAGGGACTCACGGGAAGATATCACAACACAACTCTAAAACATAAATAAGTCATACAAGCATCATAATACAAGCCAGGGGCCTCGAGGGCTCGAATACAAGTGCTCGATCATAGACGAGTCAGCGGAAGCAACAATATCTGAGTACAGACATAAGTTAAACAAGTTTGCCTTAAGAAGGCTAGCACAAAAGTAGCAACGATCGAAAAGGCAAGGCCTCCTGCCTGGGACCTCCTAACTACTCCTCGAAGCCGAACTCCATGTAGAATCATCCTCGGGATCTCTAGCTCCTGGACACCAGCATCTGGTTGCGACAATCAGGTACAGAAAGGGGAAAAGAGGGAGAAAAGCAACCGTGAGTACTCATCCAAAGTACTCGCAAGCAAGGAGCTACACTACATATGCCTGGATATATGTGTAAAGGGGCATATCAGTGGACTGAACTGCAGAATGCCAGAATAAGAGGGGGATAGCTAATCCTGTCGAAGACTACGCTTCTGGCAGCCTCCATCTTGCAGCATGTAGAAGAGAGTAGATTGAAGTCCTCCAAGTAGCATCGCATAGCATAATCCTACCCGGCGATCCCCTCCTCGTCGCCCTGTTAGAGAGCGATCACCGGGTTGTATCTGGCACTTGGAAGGGTGTGTTTTATCAAGTATCCAGTTCTAGTTGTCATAAGGTCGAGGTACAACTCCGGGTCGTCCTTTTACCGAGGGACACGGCTATTCGAATAGATAAACTTCCCTGCAGGGGTGCACCACATAACCCAACACGCTTGATCCCATTCGACCGGACACACTTTCCTGGGTCATGCCCGGCCTCGGAAGATCAACACGTCGCAGCCCTACCTAAGCACAACAAAGCGGTCAGCACGCCCGTCTAATCCTAAGCGCACAGGGGTCTGGGCCCATCGCCCATAGCACACCTGCACATTGAGAACGCGGCCGCGAGCAGACCTAGCAACCCACACGATCACGGCGGTTACGTCAAAGCGGTCCAACACGGCGCGCGCCACTCAGTCGCTGACGTCACGAAAGCTTCGGCTGATACCACGACGCCGGGATACCCATAACTACTCCCGCGTAGATGGTTAGTGGGTATAGACCAAATGGCCAGACTCAGATCAAATACCAAGATCTCGTTAAGCGTGTTAAGTATCTGCGAACGCCGACCAGGGCCAGGCCCACCTCTCTCCTAGGTGGTCTCAACCTGCCCTGTCGCTCCGCCATAAAGTAACAGTCGGGGGCCGTCAGGAACCCAAGCCCACCTCTACCGGGGTGGAGCCACCTGTCCTTTCAGCCCCCTCATCAGAATCACTTGCGGGTACTCCTCGAGCCGACCCGACTTTAGTCACCACATGTGTCATGTATATAATGTATATAGTATGTACCCGTGATCACCTCCCGAAGTGATCACGGCCCAGTAGTATAGCATGGCAGACGGACAAGAGTGTAGGGCCACTAATGGAACACTAGTATCCTATACTAAGCAGTAGGATTGCAGGTAAAGGTATCAACAGTAGAAGCAAGGGCAGGCTATGCATCAGTATAGGATTAACGGAAAACAGTAACATGCTACACTACTCTAATGCAAGCAGTATAGAGAAGAATAGGCGATATCTGGTGATCAAGGGGGGGGGCTTGCCTGGTTGCTCTGGCAAGAAGGGTTCGTCATTGATGTAGTCGATCACAGGGGTACCGGCAGCGGTCTCAGGGTCTACCGGAAAGAAGTAACGGAGGGGGAACACAATAAATAACAGAGTAATCAAAGCATCACAAAGCGTAACATGGCAATACACGGTGCTAGAGGTGACCTAACGTAGTATCAGGTACTACTGGAGAAGGGGGCAAACATCCGGGAAAGTATTCCCGGTGTTTCGCGTTTTCGGACGGGCGGACCGGAGGCAAAATGTTGCATGTTCGCTATGCTAGGGACGTGTGGTGAACGAACGGACTGCGTATCCGGATTTGTCTCGTCGTTCTGAGAAACTTTCATATATATATATATTATTTCTATCCGACTTACGGTTTATTTTATATGATTTTCCAAAGTTTTATTGATTTTCTGAAATTACAGATTTATTTTAATTCGAAAATTAAACGGGAAATTGCTAGGTGCACATGGTGCACTGCACCCAGAGTGCACCAGAGGGGCTGACTGGTGGGACCAGTCAACTGCACAGACAACAGTTGACTGGTACACCTTGACCAGTCAAAGTGGCCGCCTGGCCCCACTTGTAAGTGACTCAGGGGGAGTTTTATTTAATCTAATGTTTTAGCTTAAGTTAATGGCCTTGGGCCCAGGTGTCAGTGGGGTTAGTGGGGGTGATTAGTAGCTAATCTAAGTGCCACGTCAGCGGCGCACCGGCGCGCTAACGACGGCGAGGCGGGGTACGCCGGCGACGACCGTGCGGTCGCCTCCGACCTCGGTTTGCCGCGCGGTCGTGTGCGTCAGGAAGCTGGCGAGGTGGCGCGTCGACTGGGACCGGTGGCGTCGCCGGAGTTAGCCGGAGCTGGCCGGAACGGCGACGAAGAGCAGCGGTGGCGTTCGGGGAGGGGTGCAACGTCAGTGCTACGGGGCAGAGGTGAGGCGTGCGAGTGTGCGTCGTGCTCCTGGGAGCACCAGGAGAACGGTGCTGGGGTCGGGCGAGGCCCACGACGGCCATGGACGCGTCGGCGGAGCTCATCGGCGGCGGTGGGGGTACGGGCATGTCGCAACTACGCGTGCGAGCTCGAAATCAAGCCCGGGAAAAGGGGGAGAAGGAGCGCGCGCTCACAGTGAGGACGAGGTGCTGCTGGGCTTAAGCCGGGGCGGAGTGACGACGGCGAATCGAGGCGGCGAACGGTGGCGGCCGGAGGATGAAGAAGGTCCCGCTCCACTCGCTGCCGTGGCGCCGAGCTCGCACGGGGGCGCGTGGACGACGTAGGGGAGGCAGACGGAGCTCATGGACTGGATCTCGGAGCGCGGGGTCGACGTTAGCCGCGGCGGCGAGCAAAACCATGGCGACGGCGGCTCGGCAGTGCGCGGGGAGGAAGCAAAGGCGAGGGGGAGAACGAGAGGGGCGGCGGAGTGAGGAGCTAGGGTTAGCAGGAGGGAGAGGGGGCTTTTTGTACTGAGGGGGAGGTCGTGGATGGCTTCCACGCAGGGCTCGGGTGGCCATGGCCGGGGGGATGAGCGCCACGATCCCCCCTGCCTCCCTGTAGCAGAGGAAGGGGACGAGGGGGTGGGCTGGCCCCTTTTGGCTAGATGGGCCAAGTGGCCCAGGAGGCTCTCTTTTTGTTTTAATTTTGTTTAGCCTTATCCTTTTTCTTATTTTTCTTTTCTGATTTAATTTTATTTCCCAAATTGTTTTAGTTTTGTAAAATATTCATTTAGTACCTAAAATAGTAACATTAATTATACCACTGCCACAATAACTTTGGAACCTAGCTAAAGTAGTTTAGTATTTTATAAAATATAATAGGGGTATAACTAATTGTTTTTGCTGCTGTTGTCATCACTTTAGGGTATTTAATTATTTTAAAAAGATGTTGTTTCTCCACCAATATCATCCATGATTTATTTGTCACATTAACAACATTTTATTTTTAATATTTGAAAATATTTTATTGTTTGCTTGATTTTGAATTTGAATTCGAACCGGTTTCGAACTAACTCGAGATTAGCAACTATAATCGAGGTGACGTGGCATCATTAGCAGAGGTTCACTGTAGCTTAATTATCCGGGCGTCACAATTCTCCTCCACTACAAGAAATCTCGTCCCGAGATTTAAGAGGGGAAGTGACGGGAAAGGGATTTGGTCACGAAATTCTAACGAGCGTTCTCTATCTTGGTTGCTCTTCTCGAAGCGGTTGATCTATTACGTTGATGTCTCCATTTTCCTGCTTCAGGTCATCATGATGAAGCTGGCATCCTTTCTTCGGGAACTCCATCGTACTTACGAAGGACAAGGGGTAACTTCGGAATAACAGACCTCTGAACGGTTGACTATCTGGTTGATAACATCGAGGAAGGTGGCGGAAAGTAACTCTCGAATGGAAATTTAAGACAATATCGAGAGCAATGTAAGGGGGTATCGTGGGGAAGTTTCGAGCGGGCGGCAATCGTTCGATGCCTGAAGGGTTCTGAGCAACAGGACTAAGTATTGTGTCTGATACCAAAATTGATGATCTCACGAAAGGTGGCACGTGAATTACATACGAAGCCAAGCGTGAGGAATAACCTTGGGAACAGGGGGTGTACAAGAGAGTCAGGTTTCGATCCTGTTGAACTGTTGGTTATGGGCCCACCATGTGGGGTTTTTTTTTGAAGCAGTGACATTTGCACGGTCATGATAGCAAAGCATGTCAGAGAGTACCCTGTCAGTTATGTCGGCAACACGTTGGTACCAAGGGCGAGGGACGAAGAGAACCATTCTCCTGCTCGTTGAAACGAGGCGGACCATTAGGCAAAGTTCTCGTCCATCGGTGGCTACCGGGATGTCATCAACAATAGTAACAGGGTCTTGCTGACAGAATTGTACACCGAGGTGTTTACATAAGCAGGAGAATATTTCTGCTTAGCTCATATAGAACTCAAGAAGGGTTAAACAAAACAATGGAAAGGAAAATATCATCATCAGATTAAACAGAACAATGGAAAGGAAAATATGTTAAAACACATATTTCAGGGGTATTTCCTTCCCAAGGACCAGCAGAGCATGATATCCATGATAGGATATAATGTAGAAAACCATCTAGGTTAGGGGGGAGGAAGTTCATGACATTACCCAAACAGCGGTGTTTGGATAATTGAGCAGGAAACATTTAGCATTGGGCTTCAAATGTTCCTGTTGAAAATCGGAGTACCATAGACATGCTTCGAGATAGCATTGACATGGTCAACAGGTGAAGATCAGACTTTGGAAACAAAAAGGATCCATCAGGAACAACCTATAGAATAAGTCTTACAATTTCCTCACGGAAGAATGACTAACCTTGTCAAAAAGGAAACTATAACAATAGGTCCCCCGGCCAGGTGTGCTAGGCATGACATCACCTTACCGGGTCATATAAAGACCAATGTTATAACTCTTGGAAATATGTTCCAACCATCGTATCTGACCGAGATTCAGTTCTGATTGGTGTCAGGATACCTCAGACTTAGGATGCCTGAGAAGAAAAGGTGCGGCACCATTTGACGAGATGACATTGTAAGATTCTCGGGAAATGAACTATGGAAGCGAGTTCCGAAACAAGAGTCCATCAGTAAACCAACGAGAGGATGAGGAGGTGACTGATTGACTCAGCGACAATCCATTGAGATTTCCAAAAGATGGATTTCCACAACTATATGAACAAGGAGATAACACTAACTAGATCGAATGACTTAATGATGTATGCTCGAGGAAAACATACACAGTTAAACATTGGTTGAAATGTGCACCCGAAATATGGGCTAGGTAGCACGATCAATGTTCGAATGATGATTCATTAAGCCATAGACGTAGAATGAAACTATAGACCAATAACTTCAAAGCAATAGGGTTGCTAGAAGTTTAGAATTTACACATCACAGACCATTTGTCGGTATTTCGTTTAGAAACAACACGGGGACCCAGAAAGAATGGTGATGGCGAGAAGTATCACTGTACCAAGAATTCTTAAGAGGTGGAGTAATGCTCACGACATTCTTGACATCAAAGATGGTAATACTCCACGGTAGAACATAACATAAGTTGGATAGCAGGGAAATCAAGATACAACACAAAATATGAACAAGTTTGTGTTGGGGGGAGGCAAGAATGTTGTCGATGATAACACAATTCATCGAGGGGCAAGGATGGTATTTCTCATCCTGAATTTCAACACACAACTTGGAAGAAGTCAAATTGTTGACAATGATCACGACAAGTTTGTCGAGAGGTTTTCAAGAAGATGTAATTGATCGACGATGACATCAAGTCAAAGGAATGATGAAAGCGAAAGGTTATTGGAACCACGGTTAGGACACAAACTCGAAATCAAGTTTGCAGTTCAAGGAGAAGTGATATGACGAGGAAGATCGACGCAAGATTAGCTCACTGTCGAAATTTGTGTGCTGGGAAGGTCCGGGTAGCACAGTTAAAAAGTTTGCACGATAATGATATAGCCGATAAGGCTAGGAATGACTTGAAGGATTATTAAACTCGTAAGCAACAAGAATTTCTTAGAGTTATTGAATCGGAGTGCGGAATCGATTCGCTTATCGGTGTTCTCGAGTGACTAATAACTCAGAGCCCGTGGAAAATTGGAATCAGTGAGAATGTAGCACTTGATGAAAAACTCATAAGAAGTTATGCAGTTCCATGATAATCTCGAGATACCAGGGGGTAATACTCGACGACAGATCAAGGTAAAGGTTGGACTAGGGTATTGCCCTGCAGAAGACAAGTGCTCAAACTTGCACGAGAAACGGAATCAAGGAGAAACATGGTCGGAACCACGTCCACGGATACCAGATGAACTTATTACAAGGGGGTAATTATTATAAGAGAAGCTTCCATGATAGGATCTACATCGTGTCCATGGGCATGAACACAAAGGTTCAAGGTCGACTCCCACTTCTTCAATGCATAACCTTCCATTCGCCTCTCGTATTTGATAATGACATTAGTTGTCGAAAGTTTTACCTGGTGAAATACCAGATGAGTATGGCCCGTGAAATCTTTCGGGCTCACATAGATTAGGTAAGGTATTGGTTCAACCCATCGAGGCATCTTAGGAACATATACTACAAACTTCAGGAGTAAATAACACAAGCTCAAAAGTAGAGCATGGTTGACAAAGTAGAGGATACAATTTACCAAAGGCATTATGTAGCCGAGGAAAAGCTCACCAGCTTATTTAATATGGAGGACATTGTCGGATAAAATCCGACAAAAGGGTCTGGTGGTCCACAAGGGATCTGATGTGAGCATCAGTACTCAACCAGAGGAAGAAGAATGCAAGGAGATCAGACTATAGAAACAACTGACTAGCTCACAAGCTCAAATGCAAAGGAATTATGAATTCCAAGACAAGGGATCACAAGCAATGCTCTGATTAGGGATGGATAAGTTGAATAGCCTTAGGGGTACAATCTATGACGATTTGATTGGTCGAGCTCCAGCTCATGTTAAAGATGTCTGAGCCGGAAGGATGAATTCTAGGATCTGATTGAGGAATGCGAGCATTCGCAACATATTGAATCAATGGACTCAAAAAGATAATGACAAAGGGTGCCAATAAGATTACGAGACTTATGGGATTAACCATAATGCAAGCAAACAAGAATTTCAAGAGCAATAGGTTGCTGAGGATTTTCGAAAGATCGAATGGTATTTCGAAGACTTTGTGTAATACATGAATCATTTGGGGATGAGCGGATACTCGATAAGTGCGAGAAATTATTCGTAGGGGTATTCAGGTGGCAAAGAACTGCAAGCAGTAGGCACAAAGTATTCTCGGGGTATTTTGTATTAACAAGATCGACTGGGAATAAAAGTAAGAATGACAGGTGTAAGTATTTATCCATAGGGATATTTTGGTGGTAGGGAATTGCAAAGGCAACGGGCACAAGGTCTTGAGAGAATATCGGAGAGTATCTTCGAAATCTTCTGATGCAGTCGGCGATCATCTGGACTGAAGGGGCTCTCCGGGAGATAGTATTTTCGAGAACCTAAAGTTAGTTTTGTTTTTAGCAAAATCAATTTACCCGAATAGAAGAGAGCTCAGAGTCCCAGAGTATAGACGAGAAATAAAAGATCCTAATACCACCCAATGGCGACGTGGGCCCGTAAGCCACACAGCCATGTTAGTAAACGTTTTCAATGACTAGACTCGACTTCGGCCAAGGAGTTGGAAAGGGGGATTCCTACAGGCAGTTGGCTCTGATACTAACTTGTGACGCCCCCGATTTGACCGTACACTAATCATGCACGCAAATGTGTACGATCAAGATCAGGGACTCACGGGAAGATATCACAACACAACTCTAAAACATAAATAAGTCATACAAGCATCATAATACAAGCTAGGGGCCTTGAGGGCTCGAATACAAGTGATCGATCATAGACGAGTCAGCGGAAGCAACAATATCTGAGTACAGACATAAGTTAAACAAGTTTGCCTTAAGAAAGCTAGCACAAAAGTAGCAACGATCGAAAAGGCAAGGCCTCCTGCCTGGGACCTCCTAACTACTCCTCGAAGCCGAACTCCATGTAGAATCATCCTCGGGATCTCTAGCTCCTGGACTCCAGCATCTGGTTGCGACAATCAGGTAAAGAAAGGGGAAAAGAGGGAGAAAAGCAACCGTGAGTACTCATCCAAAGTACTCGCAAGCAAGGAGCTACACTACATATGCATGGATATATGTGTAAAGGGGCATATCAGTGGACTGAACTGCAGAATGCCAGAATAAGAGGGGGATAGCTAATCCTGTCGAAGACTACGCTTCTGGCAGCCTCCATCTTGCAGCATGTAGAAGAGAGTAGATTGAAGTCCTCCAAGTAGCATCGCATAGCATAATCCTACCCGGCGATCCCCTCCTCGTCGCCCTGTTAGAGAGTGATCACCGGGTTGTGTCTGGCACTTGGAAGGGTGTGTTTTATCAAGTATCCAGTTCTAGTTGTCATAAGGTTGAGGTACAACTCCGGGTTGTCCTTTTACCGAGGGACACGGCTATTCGAATAGATAAACTTCCCTGCAGGGGTGCACCACATAACCCAACACGCTCGATCCCATTTGGCCGGACACACTTTCCTGGGTCATGCCCGGCCTCGGAAGATCAACACGTCGCAGCCCTACCTAAGCACAACAGAGCGGTCAGCACGCCCGTCTAATCCTAAGCGCACAGGGGTCTGGGCCCATCGCCCATAGCACACCTGCACGTTGCGAACGTGGCCGCGAGCAGACCTAGCAACCCACACGATCACGGCGGTTACGTCAAAGCGGTCCAACAAGGCGCGGGCCACTCAGTCGCTGACGTCACGAAGGCTTCGGCTGATACCACGACGCCGGGATACCCATAACTACTCCCGCGTAGATGGTTAGTGCGTATAGACCAAATGGCCAGACTCAGATCAAATACCAAGATCTCGTTAAGCGTGTTAAGTATCTGCGAACACCGACCAGGGCCAGGCCCACCTCTCTCCTAGGTGGTCTCAACCTGCCCTGTCGCTCCGCCATAAAGTAACAGTCGGGGGCCGTCAGGAACCCAGGCCCACCTCTACCGGGGTGGAGCCACCTGTCCTTTCAGCCCCCTCATCAGAATCACTTGCGGGTACTCCTCGAGCCGACCCGACTTTAGTCACCACATGTGTCATGTATATAATGTATATAGTATGTACCCGTGAGCACCTCCCGAAGTGATCACGGCCCAGTAGTATAGCATGGCAGACGGACAAGAGTGTAGGGCCACTAATGGAACACTAGCATCCTATACTAAGCAGTAGGATTGCAGGTAAAGGTATCAACAGTAGAAGCAAGGGCAGGCTATGCATCAGTATAGGATTAACGGAAAACAGTAACATGCTACACTACTCTAATGCAAGCAGTATAGAGAAGAATAGGCGATATCTGGTGATCAAGGGGGGGGCTTGCCTGGTTGCTCTGGCAAGAAGGGTTCGTCGTTGATGTAGTCGATCACAGGGGTACCGGCAGCGGTCTCAGGGTCTACCGGAAAGAAGTAACGGAGGGGGGACACAATAAATAACAGAGTAATCAAAGCATCACAAAGCGTAACATGGCAATACACGGTGCTAGAGGTGACCTAACGTAGTATCAGGTACTACTGGAGAAGGGGGCAAACATCCGGGAAAGTATTCCCGGTGTTTCGTGTTTTCGGACGGGCGGACCGGAGGCAAAATGTTGCATGTTCGCTATGCTAGGGACGTGTGGTGAACGAACGGACTGCGTATCCGGATTTGTCTCGTCGTTTTGAGAAACTTTCATATATAAATTATTTCTATCTGACTTACGGTTTATTTTATATGATTTTCCAAAGTTTTATTGATTTTCTGAAATTACAGATTTATTTTAATTCGAAAATTAAACGGGAAATTGCTAGGTGCACATGGTGCACTGCACCCAGAGTGCACCAGAGGGGCTGACTGGTGGGACCAGTCAACTGCACAGACAGCAGTTGACTGGTACACCTTGACCAGTCAAAGTGGCCGCCTGGCCCCACTTGTAAGTGACTCAGGGGGAGTTTTATTTAATCTAATGTTTTAGCTTAAGTTAATGGCCTTGGGCCCAGGTGTCAGTGGGGTTAGTGGGGGTGATTAGTAGCTAATCTAAGTGCCACGTCAGCGGCGCACCGGCGCGCTAACGACGGCGAGGCGGGGTACGCCGGCGACGACCGTGCGGTCGCCTCCGACCTCGGTTTGCCGCGCGGTCGTGTGCGTCAGGAAGCTGGCGAGGTGGCGCGTCGACTGGGACCGGTGGCGTCGCCGGAGTTAGCCGGAGCTGGCCGGAACGGCGACGAAGAGCAGCGGTGGCGTTCGGGGAGGGGTGCAACGTCAGCGCTACGGGGCAGAGGTGAGGCGTGCGAGTGTGCGTCGTGCTCCTGGGAGCACCAGGAGAACGGTGCTGGGGTCGGGCGAGGCCCACGACGGCCATGGACGCGTCGGCGGAGCTCATCGGCGGCGGTGGGGGTACGGGCATGTCGCAACTACGCGTGCGAGCTCGAAATCAAGCCCGGGAAAAGGGGGAGAAGGAGCGCGCGCTCACAGTGAGGACGAGGTGCTGCTGGGCTTAAGCCGGGGCGGAGTGACGACGGCGAATCGAGGCGGCGAACGGTGGCGGCCGGAGGATGAAGAAGGTCCCGCTCCACTCGCTGCCGTGGCGCCGAGCTCGCACGGGGGCGCGTGGACGACGTAGGGGAGGCAGACGGAGCTCATGGACTGGATCTCGGAGCGCGGGGTCGACGTTAGCCGCGGCGGCGAGCAAAACCATGGCGACGGCGGCTCGGCAGTGCGCGGGGAGGAAGCAAAGGCGAGGGGGAGAACGAGAGGGGCGGCGGAGTGAGGAGCTAGGGTTAGCAGGAGGGAGAGGGGGCTTTTTGTACTGAGGGGGAGGTCGTGGATGGCTTCCACGCAGGGCTCGGGTGGCCATGGCCGGGGGGATGAGCGCCACGATCCCCCCTGCCTCCCTGTAGCAGAGGAAGGGGACGAGGGGGTGGGCTGGCCCCTTTTGGCTAGATGGGCCAAGTGGCCCAGGAGGCTCTCTTTTTGTTTTAATTTTTGTTTAGCCTTATCCTTTTTCTTATTTTTCTTTTCTGATTTAATTTTATTTCCCAAATTGTTTTAGTTTTGTAAAATATTCATTTAGTACCTAAAATAGTAACATTAATTATACCACTGCCACAATAACTTTGGAACCTAGCTAAAGTAGTTTAGTATTTTATAAAATATAATAGGGGTATAACTAATTGTTTTTGCTGCTGTTGTCATCACTTTAGGGTATTTAATTATTTTAAAAAGATGTTGTTTCTCCACCAATATCATCCATGATTTATTTGTCACATTAACAACATTTTATTTTTAATATTTGAAAATATTTTATTGTTTGCTTGATTTTGAATTTGAATTCGAACCGGTTTCGAACTAACTCGAGATTAGCAACTATAATCGAGGTGACGTGGCATCATTAGCAGAGGTTCACTGTAGCTTAATTATCCGGGCGTCACAACCCAAGACACATAAGTTGATGGGGGATGCCATCAAGTCAGGGGCTGCTCCATCAAGCCCAAGACTGCCCCCAAGGCTGCTGCTACTGATCAAGCTTCTAAGCATGCAGCACCCGATAGATCAACTAGAAACATACCAGCTGCTGAGAAGACAAGGCCCCAGTGCCTGAAGTGGAAGAAGAAGAAGAAGCCCAAGTGCTTAGGAAATTGAAGCCAAAGATTCTAGATCATGATGACAGTCATCCAGTTGTTGAGAACATGAAGGAAAGAAAAGATGCATGACTCGGATTGTGGAAACAGTTGGACCCCTATGCTGTGAGAAGGAGAACTATTGTGGACTACAGGTTTCACACTAAGGAACAGTGGGACTTATATGAGACTGTCCTCCTGGACAAGAAGCCCATTGTGTGTGGCATGAGATGGGTGGACTGGAAATACATTGACAACAATCAAGATCACTTTCCTGGAGTTCATGAGAGCTTCAGACTCAATGGAGTTGACACATTTGTTGGCCAGAAAATGACAAAATAGAATGTTGAGATGGTGATGCAGTTCTATTCCACTACACATTTTTACCTAGATGGAAGGATAGTCTGGATGACTGAGGGTACTAGGTACCAATCTACTATTGATGAGTGGGCCAAGTTGATCAATGCCCCTAAAGAAGCTGAAGATGACACTGATGTCTATGCCAAGCGCAAGAAAGATCACAACTTCATGGCCAATATGTATAAAGAGATACCTGACAAGGCCTTGGAGACACACAAGCTAGGCTTAGTATATTACTTGTTGTCTGGATTGGCCACCATGAACACTATATTGAGGCACACTTTGTTTCCCAAGTCAGGAGATCACAGGATGATCAGAGGCCACTCCATCAACTTGCTTCAGATGTTTGATGTGCCAAAAAAATTTAAAGTGATGAGTTTGATTGTTGAGACTATCAAGAGAACTGCAGCAGATCAGAAGAGATCATGTGGCTATGCTCCACACATTTGGATGCTCATAAATTCCAAGATGGGCACAGGCACATATTTGTTGGACAGAGAGCACCTTCCCCTGAGGCCTGATTTTGAGGACAACACAGTTGTTATGGATGCTTCACATCCAACTTCTGTTGAGGCTCAAGAGAAGAGAGAGAAGGCACAGGCTGAAAAAGCTTCAAAGATCCCAGACCCTTTTGCAGTCAATCTCAAGACCAAGCAGGACCAGCTCAGCTATCTACTTGAGGCCACTATGAGAATAGAGAAAGGACTAGCTACCCTGACTCGAAATCAAGAGAGCCTTGAGAGGATCTTTGAGACAAAGTTACATGTCTTGGATGTCAAAGTTACTGAGATTCAGACTTCAGTGGAGAAGATACAAGAAGAGCTTGAGGACAGGAGTGACAGGACAACGACATGTGCTTATCAGAGGGTGCCTAGAGCACAAAGGTCTACAGCCGTGCCAGTGACAGACACTAGGGCTACAACTTCAGCTCCTGCAGCCACAGTCTCAGTTGTCCCTCCAGTGGCAACCCCTCCAGCTCCTCAGACGCCAGCCGAAGTCTTCGCAGATGCTGTTCTCTCCACGCCATCTTCGCACTCCGGAGCTTCCGGGGATCATGCTTAGAGTGCCGCATAGCACTATGCATTTTCAAGCTTTTTGGTAACTTTTGCCAAAGGGGGAGAAAGTGTATAGATCACAGGCTTCGAGAGAGAGAGAGTGTGTGTGTTTTGCTTTCTTTTGTCTCTCTTGCTATTTTATTTGCTAGCTTGTTTGGTTGATACTCTACTTATGTGTGTGTGAGATACTTATATGTTCATGTGGTTGGTCATATCATACTTTAATGCTTGTGCTTGAATGATGATATTCTATCTCTCATGTATGATCATTCACATCTTGTCTTGGTAATGAGTGCATATTTTATATTCTATCATTTTGAGCGCTCCACCAAGATGTATGTGACATGGAAGAGTAACCCATGATCCTAATCGATTGTGCATTTGCATTCAAAAGCAAATTTTAAATAATACACAAATTTAGGGGGAGCTCTTGCTTATCACATACTTCTCAAAGCGATGATGTATTTCATTTATATTATCATTTGTCGAAGCTTTGATCTATATGTTGTCATCAATTACCAAAAATGGGGAGATTGAAAGTGCAACTAATCCCCGAGTGGTTTTGGTAATTCATAACAACATATAGCTCATTGAACTAATATCCATTCAAGATTAGTGTTTAAGAAAGTTCAATGATTGGTATGGCATGGACTAGAGATGTGGACCCCTCAAAATGCTAAGGACACATATTGGCAAAATCTCAAGACTCTACATTTTCATTTTAGTGATCCAAGATCACATTGAGTCCACAGGTGTTTGAGGAACGTAGTAATTTCAAAAAAATTCCTACACACACACAGGATCATGGTGATGCATAGCAACGAGAGGGGAGAGTGTGTCCACATACCCTCGTAGACCAAAAGCGGAAGCGTTAGCACAACGCGGTTGATGTAGTCATACGTCTTCACGATCCGACCGATCCAAGTACCGAACGCACGGCACCTCCGAGTTCAGCACACGTTCAACTCGATGACGTTCCGCGAGCTTCGATCCAGCAAAGCTGTAACACCCCGAGAATCATGCTACAGTAACTCCCTGTGATTAAGCTAATCATGTTGCTAAACAGGGCTTGATCACAATTGCATCAAATTTCTTTTCAAACTCCTAGTTCAAACTTCAATTAAAATCAAAGTGGAAAATAAAAGTTTTCAAAAATTTGAACAAAAATGTTCAGTGGGTGCCAAATAATACACTGGTAATTATGGTGGAGAAAACACATTTTTATAAAATACCTAAATACTTTTAAATGAAATAAAACAGAAAAGAAAACAAAAAAATAAAAGGAAAAGGCAAAAGAAACAGAACAGGCAGAGAAAAAGAAAAAAAGGAGAAGGCCCTCCCCCCCCTACTGGACCCCTGGCCAACTGGGCCGACCCCCGGCCCAGCCCACCTCTCCCCCTCGCCCCCTTCCCTGTTCCCCCGACCGGGGTCGGAACAGGGGCCGTCCCCGCCGCACCCCCTCGCCGGCGACGGGGAGGATAAGGGCGCCAGCTCCCCCCCGCCTCCTCGGGCCTCTCTCCCACTCACCCCGCTCACCTCTCGGCCCCTGCGCCTCCCTCCCCCCCCCAGATCCGCGCCGCTCTCTTCTTCCCCACGCCCGACGCGCTCGCCGCCGTTCTCCGTCGTTCACACGGCCACCGTGCCCACCTCGCCGCCCCACGGTGTCTCCAAGGACCGCCGTCGCCCGCTGCTTCGTCTGGTGCAGCCCGTTGGAGACCGGAGCCCCTACAACGAGCACACCGAGCTCGTCTTCAACTTCGGTCGCCGGCGACCCCCTTCTTCCCCGGCGCCGACCTGCTGCTCCTAAGCTCTCACCGGCCTCCGTGTGCCGCGCGGTGAGCCTCTCCCCCCCTCCTCCCCTGTCCTTTCTCTCTCGCGCGCCCCCTAGCTTCTTCCCCGCGCGCGCCCGAACGCCGCGGAGCTCGCCGCCGGCGGGTCTCCGGTGACCTTATGGTCACGGGCTCAAGCCCGTTGCACTCCCCACCTCGCGTAGATGCCCCCCAGCCCCTCCGCTTGCTCGATAGCCCGCCGTAGCCTCGTTTCCGTCGGGCACCCGTGCGCGCCGCCGCCTCCGCCGCTCGCCGGCGCCGATTCCGGCCAAGTCCGGCGAAGCCCCGGCCACCCCTGGATGCGGCGCTGCGAGCCCTTTCGAATGGGCCTAGCCCCGCTCCTCCCCGAGCCCCGTAGCGCGATTCCGGCCAACTCCGGCGAGGGGCCGCCGCTGTTTTGGTCGCCGGAGTTGCTCCAGCGCCGGCCGCCGACGTGGCTGGCCTGGCCCCCCCACCCAGTGCCACTGCCAGTGGGCCCCGTTGACTGGGTCCACCCAGTGAACGTGCTGACTGGGCAGGCCCAGCCACTGACATGCGGGCCCCGCCGCAAAAATAAAAAAAAAGAAAAAAAGAAAAGGAAAATGTTTTATAAATAAAAATAATTAATTAATCTAATCACTCACTGACAGGTGGGCCCAGTAGTTAATTAACTAAAAATTAATTAGTTTAATCTTCTGTTAACCCACTGTCTATGACAGGTGGGTCCCCCGTGTCAGTTTTGACCAGTCAACCGGACTGTTGACCGCTGACGTCACTCATACGTCATGCTGACGTCATATCCCTTTTCTGTTAATTAAATAATTCCAGAAATTCAAATAATCTTTGAAAATTCATATCTTTTAAACCGTAACTCGGATGAAAATGTTTTCTATATGAAAGTTGCTCAGAACGACGAGACGAATCCGAATACGCAGTCCGTTCGTCCACCACACCTCCCTAACCTATCGAACTAGCAACTTTCCCCCTCCGGTCCGTCTGTCCGAAAACGCGAAACATCGGGAATACCTCCCGGATGTCCCCCCCTTCGCCGGTACCACCTACTGTCGCGTTAGGACACACCTAGCACCGTTCATTGTCATGTCACGCATCGTCATGCTTATGTTTGCATTGTATTTACTGTTTCTTTCCCCTCTTCTCTTCGGTAGACTACGAGACCGACACTGCTGCTGCCCAGTTCGACTACGGAGTCGACGACCCCTCCTACTTGCCAGAGCAACCAGGCAAGCCCCCCCCCTTGATCACCAGATATCGCCTATTCTTCTCTATACTGCTTGCATTAGAGTAGTGTAGCATGTTACTGTTTTCCGATATCCTATCCTGATGCATAGCCTATCCTTGCTACTACTGTTGTTACCTTTACCTGCAATTCTACATGCTTAGTATAGGATGCTAGATTTCCATCAGTGGCCCTACATTCTTGTCCGTCTGCTGTGCTATACTATCGGGTCGTGATCACCTGGGCGGTGATCACGGGTATATACTTATATACTACATACATGACACATGTGATGACTAAAGTCGGGTCGGCTCGTAGGAGTACCCGCAAGTGGATCTTTGTGGCGGAGCGACAGGGTAGGTTGAGACCGCCTAGGTGAGAGGTGGGCCTAGCCCTGGTCGGCGTTCGCGGATACTTAACACGCTTAACGAGATCTTGGTATTTGATCTGAGTCTGGCCATTGGTCTATACGCACTAGCCATCTACGCGGGAGTAGTTATGGGTATCTCGGCGTCGTGGTATCAGCCGAAGCCTTCTTGACGTCAGCGACTGAGTGGCGCGCGACGGATTGGACTGGAACGCCACTAGGCTAGGTCTGCTTCCGGCCGCGTACGCAACATGCAGGTGTGCATAGGGCGATGGGCCCAGACCCCTGCGCGCATAGGGTTAGACCGGCGTGCTGACCGCTCTGTTGTGCTTAGGTGGGGCTGCGACGCGTTGATCTTACGAGGCCGGGCATGACCCAGGAAAGTGTGTCCGGCCAAATGGGATCGAGCGTGTTGGGTTATGTGGTGCACCCCTGCAGGGAAGTTTATCTATTCGAATAGCCGTGTCCCTCGGTAAAAGGACGACCCAGAGTTGTACCTTGACCTTATGACAACTAGAACTGGATACTGAATAAAATACACCCTTCCAAGTGCCAGATACAACCCGGTGATCGCTCTCTAATAGGGCGACGAGGAGGGGATCGCCGGGTAGGATTATGCTATGCGATGCTACTTGGAGGACTTCAATCTACTCTCTTCTACCTGCTGCAAGATGGAGATGGCCAGAAGCGTAGTCTTCGACAGGACTAGCTATCCCCCTTTTATTCTGGCATTCTGCAGTTCAGTCCACTGATATGCCCCTTTACACATATACCCATGCATATGTAGTATAGCTCCTTGCTTGCGAGTACTTTGGATGAGTACTCACGGTTGCTTCTCTCCCTCTTTTCCCCCTTTTTCTTTTCTATCTGGTTGTCACAACCAGTTGCTGGAGTCCAGGAGCCAGACGCCACCGTCGACGATGACACCTACGACACTGGAGGTGCCTACTACTACGTGCAGGCCGCTGACGACGACCAGGAGTAGTTAGGAGGATCCCAGGCAGGAGGCCTGCGCCTCGTTCGATCTGTATACCAGTTTGTGCTAGCCTTCTTAAGGCAAACTTGTTTAACTTATGTCTGTACTCAGATATTGTTGCTTCCGCTGACTTGTCTGTGATCAAGCACTTGTATTCGAGCCCTCGAGGCCCCTGGCTTGTATTATGATGCTTGTATGACTTATTTATGTTTTAGAGTTGTGTTGTGATATCTTCCCGTGAGTCCCTGATCTTGGTCGTACACATTTGCGTGCATGATTAGTGTATGGTCAAATCGGGGGCGTCACAAAAGCTTCGCCGGAGAGTTTCGTCAGCACGACGGCGTGATGATGGTGATGATGATGCTACCGACACAGGGCTTCGCCTAAGCACCGCTACGATATGATCGAGGTGGATTATGGTGGAGGGAGGCACCGCACACGGCTGGGAGAGATCAACAGATCAACTTGTGTCTTTAGAGGTGCCCCCTGCCCCCGTATATAAAGGATCAAGGGGGGAGGCCGGCCGGCCCCTGTAGGCGTGCCAGGAGGAGGAGTCCTCCTCCTAGTAGGAGTAGGACTCCCCTCTTTCCTACTCCTACTAGGAGGGGGAAAGGAAGGGGGAGAGGGAGAAGGAAAGGGGGGCGCCGCCCCCCTCTCCTATTCCAATTCAGACCAGAGGAGGAGGGGCGCGCGGCCTGCCCTAGGCCAGCCCTCTCTCTCTCCACTAAGGCCCATAAGGCCCACTATTTCTCCCGGGGGGTTCCGGTAACCCTCCGGCACTCCGATTTTCTCCGAAACCACCCGAAACACTTCCGGTGTCCGAATATAGTCGTCCAATATATCGATCTTTACGTCTCGACCATTTCGAGACTCCTCGTCATGTCCGTGATCATATCCGGGACACCGAACTACCTTCGGTACATAAAAACACAAAAACTCATAATACCGATCGTCACCGAACTTTAAGCGTGCGGACCCTACGGGTTCGAGAACTATGTAGACATGACCGAGACACGTCTCCGGTCAATAACCAATAGCGGAACCTGGATGCTCATATTGGCTCCCACATATTCTACGAAGATCTTTATCGGTCAAACCGCATAACAACATACGTTGTTCCCTTTGTCATCGGTATGTTACTTGCGCGAGATTCGATCGTCGGTATCTCAATACCTAGCTCAATCTCGTTACCGGAAAGTCTCTTTACTCGTTACATAATGCATCATCCCGCAACTAACTCATTGCTCACATTGCTTGCAAGGCTTATTGTGATGTGCATTACCGAGAGGGCCCAGAGATACCTCTCCGACAATCGGAGTGACAAATCCTAATCTCGATCTATGCCAACTCAACAAGTACCATCGGAGACACCTGTAGAGCACCTTTATAATCACCCAGTTACGTTGTGATGTTTGGTAGCACACAAAGTGTTCCTCCGGTAATCGGGAGTTGCATAATCTCATAGTCATAGGAACATGTATAAGTCATGAAGAAAGCAATAGCAGTAAACTAAATGATCATGTGCTAAGCTAACGGAATGGGTCAAGTCAATCGCATCATTCTCCTAATGATGTGATCCCGTTAATCAAATGACAACTCATGTCTATGGTTAGGAAACTTAACCATCTTTGATTAACGAGCTTGTCAAGTAGAGGCATACTAGTGACACTATGTTTGTCTATGTATTCACACATGTATTATGTTTCCGGTTAATACAATTCTAGCATGAATAATAAACATTTATCATGAAATGAGAAAATAAATAATAACTTTATTATTGCCTCTAGGGCATATTTCCTTCAGTTTCCCACTTGCACTAGAGTCAATAATCTATATTACATAGTAATGATTCTAACACCCATGGAGTTTTGGTGCTGATCATGTTTTGCTCATGGAAGAGGCTTAGTCAACGGGTCTGCAACATTCAGATCTGTATGTATCTTGCAAATCTCTATGTCTCCTACCTGGACTTGATCCCGGATGGAATTGAAGCGTCTCTTCATGTGCTTGGTTCTCTTGTGAAATCTGGATTCCTTTGCCAAGGCAATTGCACCAGTATTGTCACAAAAGATTTTCATTGGTCCCGATGCACTAGGTATGACACCTAGATCGGATATGAACTCCTTCATCTAGACTCCTTCATTTGCTGCTTCCGAAGCAGCTATGTACTCCGCTTCACACGTAGATCCTGCCACGACGCTTTGTTTAGAACTGCACCAACTGACAGCTCCACCGTTCAATGTAAACACGTATCTGGTTTGCGATTTAGAATCGTCCAGATCAGTGTCAAAGCTTGCATCGACGTAACCATTTACGACTAGCTCTTTGTCACCTCCATAAATGAGAAACATATCCTTAGTCCTTTTCAGGTATTTCAGGATGTTCTTGAGCGCTGTCCAGTGATCCACTCCTGGATTACTTTGGTACCTCCCTGCTAAGCTAATAGTAAGGCACACATCAGGTCTGGTACCCAGCATTGCATACATGATAGAGCCTATGGCTGAAGCATAGGGAACATCTTTCATTTTCTCTCTATCTTCTGCAGTGGTCGGGCATTGAGTCTGACTCAACTTCACACCTTGTAACACATGCAAGAACCATTCCTTTGCTTGATCCATTTTGAAATTTTTCAAAACTTTGTCAAGGTATGTGCTTTGTGAAAGTCCTATCAAGCGTCTTGATCTATCTCTATAGATCTTGATGCCCAATATGTAAGCAGCTTCACCGAGGTCTTTCATTGAAAAACTTTTATTCAAGTATCCTTTTATGCTATCCAGAAATTCTATATCATTTCCAATCAGCAATATGTCATCCACATATAATATCAGAAATGCTACAGAGCTCCCACTCACTTTCTTGTAAATACAGGCTTCTCCAAAAGTCTGTATAAATCCATATGCTTTGATCACACTATCAAAACGTTTATTCCAACTCCGAGAGGCTTGCACCAGTCCATAAATGGATCGCCGGAGCTTGCACACTTTGTTAGCTCCCTTTGGATCGACAAAACCTTTCGGTTGCATCATATACAACTCTTCTTCCAGAAATCCATTCAGGAATGCAGTTTTGACATTCATTTGCCAAATTTCATAATCATAAAATGCGGCAATTGCTAACATGATTCGGACAGACTTAAGCATCGCTACGGGTGAGAAAGTCTCATCGTAGTCAACCCCTTGAACTTGTCGAAAACCTTTCGCAACAAGTCGAGCTTTGTAGACAGTAACATTACCGTCAGTGTCAGTCTTCTTCTTGAAGATCCATTTATTCTCTATGGCTTGCCGATCATCGCGCAAGTCAACCAAAGTCCATACTTTGTTCTCATACATGGATCCCATCTCAGATTTCATGGCCTCAAGCCATTTTGCGGAATCTGGGCTCACCATCGCTTCTTCATCGTTCATAGGTTCGCCTTGGTCAAGTAACATGACCTCCAGAATAGGATTACCGTACCACTCTGGTGCGGATCTTACTCTGGTTGACCTACGAGGTTCGGTAGTAACTTGATCTGAAGTTACATGATCATCATCATTAGCTTCCTCACTAATTGGTGTAGGAGTCACAGGAATAGATTTCTGTGATGAACTACTTTCCAATAAGGGAGCAGGTACAGTTACCTCATCAAGTTCTACTTTCCTCCCACTCACTTCTTTCGAGAGAAACTCCTTCTCTAGAAAGGATCCATTCTTAGCAACGAATGTCTTGCTTTCGGATCTGTGATAGAAGGTGTACCCAACAGTTTTCTTTGGGTATCCTATGAAGACACATTTCTCCGATTTAGGTTCGAGCTTATCAGGTTGAAGCTTTTTCACATAAGCATCACAGCCCCAAACTTTAAGAAACGACAACTTTGGTTTCTTGCCAAACCACAGTTCATAAGGCGTCGTGTCAACGGATTTCTATGGTGCCCTATTTAACATGAATGCAGCCGTCTCTAAAGCATAACCCCAAAAAGATAGCGGTAAATCAGTAAGAGACATCATAGATCGCATGATATCTAGTAAAGTACGATTACGACGTTCGGACACACCATTACGTTGTGGTGTTCCGGGTGGCGTGAGTTGCGAAACTATTCCGCATTGTTTCAAATGTAGACCAAACTGTAACTCAAATATTCTCCTCCACGATCAGATCGTAGAAACTTTATTTTCTTGTTATGATGATTTTCCACTTCACTCTGAAATTCTTTGAACTTTTCAAATGTTTCAGACTTATGTTTCATTAAGTAGATATACCCATATCTGCTCAAATCATCTGTGAAGGTGAGAAAATAACAATACCCACCGCGAGCCTCAATATTCATTGGACCACATACATCAGTATGTATGATTTCCAACAAATCTGTTGCTCGCTCCATTGTTCCGGAGAACGGCGTTTTGGTCATCTTGCCCATGAGGCATGGTTCGCAAGTACCAAGTGATTCATAATCAAGTGATTCCAAAAGTCCATCAGTATGGAGTTTCTTCATGCGCTTTACACCAATATGACCCAAACGGTAGTGCCACAAATAAGTTGCACTATTATTATCAACTCTGCATCTTTTGGCTTCAACATTATGAATATGTGTATCACTACTATCGAGATTCATCACAAATAGTCCACTCTTCAAGGGTGCATGACCATAAAAGATATTACTCATATAAATAGAACAACCATTATTCTCAGATTTAAATGAATAACCGTCTCGCATCAAACAAGATCCAGATATAATGTTCATGCTTAACGCTGGCACAAAATAACAATTATTTAGGTCTAAAACTAATCCCGAAGGTAGATGTAGAGGTAGCATGCCGACGACGATCACATTGACTTTGGAACCATTTCCCACGTGCATCGTCACCTCGTCCTTAGCCAGTCTTCGCTTAATCCGTAGTCCCTGTTTCGAGTTGCAAATATTAGCAACAGAACCAGTATCAAATACCCAGGTGCTACTGCGAGCTCTAGTAAGGTACACATCAATAACATGTATATCACATATACCTTTGTTCACCTTGCCATCCTTCTTATCCGCCAAATACTTGGGGCAGTTCCGCTTCCAGTGACCAGTCTGTTTGTAGTAGAAGCACTCAGTCTCAGGCTTAGGTCCAGACTTGGGTTTCTTCTCTTGAGCAGCAACTTGTTTGCTGTTCTTCTTGAAGTTCCCCTTCTTCTTCTTCCCTTTACCCTTTTTCTTGAAACTGGTGGTCTTGTTGACCATCAACACTTGATGCTCCTTCTTGATTTCTACCTCCGCAGCCTTTAGCATTACGAAGAGCTCGGGAATTGTCTTATCCATCCCTTGCATATTATAGTTCATCACGAAGCTCTTGTAGCTTGGTGGCATTGATTGAAGAATTCTGTCAATGACACTATCATCCGGAAGATTAACTCCCAGTTGAATCAAGTGATTGTTATACCCAGACATTTTGAGTATATGTTCACTGACAGAACTATTCTCCTCCATCTTGCAGCTGTAGAATTTATTGGAGACTTCATATCTCTCAATCCGGGCATTTGCTTGAAATATTAGCTTCAACTCCTGGAACATCTCATATGCTCCATGACGTTCAAAACATCGTTGAAGCCCCGGTTCTAAGACGTAAAGCATGGCACACTGAACTATCGAGTAGTCATCAGCTTTGCTCTGCCAGACGTTCTTAACGTCGTCAGTTGCATCTGCAGCAGGCCTGGCACCCAGCGGTGCTTCCAGGACGTAATTCTTCTGTGCAGCAATGAGGATAATCCTCAAGTTACGGACCCAGTCCGTGTAATTGCTACCATCATCTTTCAACTTTGCTTTCTCAAGGAACGCATTAAAATTCAACGGAACAACAGCACGGGCCATCTATCTACAACAACATAGACAAGCAAAATACTATCAGGTACTAAGTTCATGATAAATTTAAGTTCAATTAATCATATTACTTAAGAACTCCCACTTAGATAGACATCCCTCTAATCATCTAAGTGATTACGTGATCCATATCAACTAAACCATAACCGATCATCACGTGAAATGGAGTAGTTTTCAATGGTGAACATCACTATGCTGATCATATCTACTATATGATTCACGCTCGACCTTTCGGTCTTAGTGTTCCGAGGCCATATCTGCATATGCTAGGCTCGTCAAGTTTAACCCGAGTATTCTGCATGTGTAAAACTGTCTTACACCCGTTGAACGTTGAGCTTAGCACACCCGATCATCATGTGGTGTCTCGGCATGACGAACTTTGGCAACGGTGCATACTCAGGGAGAACACTTTTACCTTGAAATTTAGTGAGAGATCATCTTATAATGCTACCGTCAAACAAAGCAGAATAAGATGCATAAAGGATAAACATCACATGCAATCAATATAAGTGATATGATATGGCCATCATCATCTTGTGCCTTTGATCTCCATCTCCAAAGCATTGTCATGATCACCATTGTCACCGGCGCGACACCTTGTTCTCCATCGTAGCATCGTTGTCGTCTCGCCAACTTTTGCTTCTACGGCTATCGCTACCGCTTAGTGATAAAGTAAAGCAATTACAGGGCGATTGCATTGCATACAATAAAGCGACAACCATATGGCTCCTGCCAGTTGCCGATAACTTCATTACAAAACATGAGCATCTCATACAATCAATATAGCATCATGTATTGACCATATCACATTATAACATGCCCTGCAAAAACAAGTTAGACGTCCTCTACTTTGTTGTTGCAAGTTTTACGTGGCTGGTACGGGCTGAGCAAGAACCGTTCTTACCTACGCATCAAAACCACAACGATAATTCGTCAAGTTAGTGTTGTTTTAACCTTCTCAAGGACCGGGCGAAGCCACACTCGGTTCAACTAAAGTTGGAGAAACTGACACCCGCCAGCCACCTATGTGCAAAGCACGTCGGTAGAACCAGTCTCGCATAAGCGTACGCGTAATGTCGGTCCGGGCCGCTTCATCCAACAATACCGCCGAACCAAAGTATGACATGCTGGTAAGCAGTATGACTTGTATCGCCCACAACTCACTTGTGTTCTACTCTTGCATATTACATCTACGCATAGACCAGGCTCGGATGCCACTGTTTGAGGAACGTAGTAATTTCAAAAAAATTCCTACGCACACACAGGATCATGGTGATGCATAGAAACGAGAGGGGAGAGTGTGTCCACGTACCCTCGTAGACCGAAAGCGGAAGCGTTAGCACAACGCAATTGATGTAGTCGTACGTCTTCACGATCCGACCGATCCAAGTACCGAACACACGACACCTCCGAGTTCAGCACACGTTCAACTCGATGACGTCCCGCGAGCTTCGATCCAACAAAGCTTCGCCGGAGAGTTTCGTCAGCACGACGGCGTGATGACGGTGATGATGATGCTACCAACGCAGGGCTTCGCCTAAGCACCGCTACGATATGATCGAGGTGGATTATGGTGGAGGGGGGCACCGCACACGGCTGGGAGAGATCAACAGATCAACTTGTGTCTTTAGAGGTGCCCCCTGCCCCCGTATATAAAGGAGCAAGGGGGGAGGCCGTTGATAACCCACAAGTATAGGGGATCGCAACAGTTTTCGAGGGTAGAGTATTCAACCCAAATTTATTGATTCGACACAAGGGAAGCCAAAGAATATTCTCAAGTATTAGCAGTTGAGTTTTCAATTCAACCACACCTGGATAACTTAGTATCTGCAGCAAAGTATTTAGTAGCAAAGTAGTATGGAAGTAACGGTAACAGAAGTAATGGTAGCAAAAGTAATATTTTTGGGTTTTGTAGTGATTGTAATAGTAGCAACGGAAAAGTAAATAAGCGAAGAACAATATGTGAAAAGCTCGTAGGCATTGGATCAATGATGGAGAATTATGCCGGATGCGGTTCGTCATGTAACAGTCATAACATAGGGTGACACACAACTAGCTCCAATTCATCAATGTAATGTAGGCATGTATTCCGAATATAGTCATACGTGCTTATGGAAAAGAACTTGCATGACATCTTTTGTCCTACCCTCCCGTGGCAGCGGGGTCCTAGCGGAAACTAAGGCATATTAAGGCCTCCTTTTAATAGAGTACCGTACCAAAGCATTAACACATAGTGAATACATGAACTCCTCAAACTATGGTCATCACCGGGAGTGGTCCCGATTATTGTCACTTCAGGGTTGCCGGATCATAACACACAGTAGGTGACTATAGACTTGCAAGATAGGATCAAGAACTCACATATATTCATGAAAACATAATAGGTTCAGATCTGAAATCATGGCACTCGGGCCCTAGTCACAAGCATTAAGCATAGCAAAGTCATAGCAACATCAATCTCAGAACATAGTGGATACTAGGGACCAAACCCTAACAAAACTAACTCGATTACATGATAGATCTCATCCAACCCATCACCGTCCAGCAAGCCTACAATGGAATTACTCACACACGGCGGTGAGCATCATGAAATTGGTGATGGAGGATGGTTGATGATGACGACGGCGACGAATCCCCCTCTCCGGAGCCCCGAACGGACTCCAGATCAGCCCTCCCGAGAGGTTTTAGGGCTTGACGGCGGCTCCGTATCGTAAAACGCGATGAATCCTTCTCTCTGATTTTTTTTCTCCCTGAAAGTGAATATATGGAGTTGGAGTTGAGGTCGGTGGAGCGTCAGGGGGCCCACGAGGCAGGGGCGCGCCCAGGGGGGCAGGCGCGCCCCCCACCCTCGTGGACAGGGTGTGGGCCCCCTGACGTGGATTTTTCTTCCAGTATTTTTACTATTTTCCAAAAAGATGTTCCGTGGAGTTTCAGGTCATTCCGAGAACTTTTGTTTCTGCACATAAATAACACCATGGAAAGTCTGCTGAAAACATCGTCAGTCCGGGTTAGTTCCATTCAAATCATGCAAGTTAGAGTCCAAAACAAGGGCAAAAGTGTTTGGAAAAGTAGATACGATGGAGACGTATCAACTCCCCCAAGCTTAAACCTTTGCTTGTCCTCAAGCAATTTAGTTGATAAACTGAAAGCGATAAAGAAAAACTTTTACAAACTCTGTTTGCTCTTGTTGTTGTAAATATGTAAAGCCAACATTCAAGTTTTCAGCAAAGATTATGACTAACCACATTCACAATAACACTTAGGTCTCATGTTTACTCATGTCAATGGCATAATCAACTAGCGAGCAATAATAATAAATCTCGGAGGACAACACTTTCTCAAAACAATCATGATATGATATAATAGGATGGTATCTCGCTAGCCCTTTCTGAGACCGCAAAACATAAATGCAGAGCACCTTTAAAGATCAAGGACTGACTAAACATTGTAATTCATGGTAAAAGAGATCCAATCATAGTCGTACCCAACATAAATTAATAGTAATGAATGCAAATGACAGCTGTGCTCTCCAGCTGGTGCTTTTTAATAAGAGGGTGATGACTCAACATAGAAGTAAATAGATAGGCCCTTCGTAGAGGGAAGCATGGATTTGTAGAGGTGCCAGAGCTCGATTTTAAAGCAGAGATAAATAATATTTTGAGCGGCATACTTTCATTGTCAACATAACAACTAAGAGATGGCGATATCTTCCATGCTACACACATTATAGGCGGTTCCCAAACAGAATGGTAAAGTTTATACTCCCCCTCCACTAACAAGCATCAATCCATGGCTTGCTCGAAACAACGAGTGCCTCCAACCAGCAACAATCCGAGGGGGAGTTTTGTTTGCAATTATTTTGATTTAGTTTGCATAAAGCATGGGACTGGGCATCCCGGTGACTAGCCATTTTCTCGTGAATGAGGAGCGGAGTCCACCCCTCTTGAGAATAACCCGCCTAGCATGGAAGATACGAACAACCCTAGTTGATACATGAGCTATTCGAGCATACAAAACAGAATGTTTATTTGAAGGTTTGGAGTTTGGCACATATGAATTTACTTGGGACGGCAGGTAGATACCGCATATAGGAAGGTATAGTGGACTCCTATGGAATAACTTTGGGGTTTAAGGGATTGGATGCACAAGCAGTATTCCCGCTTAGTACAAGTGAAGGCTAGCAAAAGACTGGGAAGCGACCAACTACAGAGCGACAACAGTCATGAACATGCATTAAAATTAATAAACATTGAGTACAAGCATGAGTAGGATATAATCCACCATGAACATAAATATCGTGAAGGCTATGTTGATTTGTTTCAACTACATGCGTGAAAATGTGCCAAGTCGAGTCACTTAAATCATTCAAAGGAGGATACCACCCCACTATACCACATCACAACCATTTTAATAGCATGTTGGCACGCAAGGTAAACCATTATAACTCATAGCTAATCAAGCATGGCACGAGCAACTATAATCTCTAATTGTCATTGCAAACATGTTTATTCAGAATAGGCTGAATCAGGAACGATGAATTAATCATATTTACAAAAACAAGTGAGGTCGAGTTCATACCAGCTTTTCTCATCTCAGTCGGTCCATCATATATCGTCCTAATTGCCTTTCACTTGCACGACCGAACGATGTGAATAATAATAAGAGTGCACGTGCATTGGACTAAGCTGGAATCTGCGAGCATTCAATAAACAGGAGAAGACAAGGCAATATGGGCTCTTGGTTAAATCAACAATAATGCATATAAGAACCACTTCAACAATTTAATTATGGTCTTCTCCTATCGACCCCCAACGAAAAGAAAAGAAATAAAACTATTTACACGGGAAAGCTCCCAACAAGCAAAAGAAGAACGGGAAATCTTTTTGGGTTTTCTTTTAGTTATTACTACTACAGCAAGAAAGTAAACTAGCTAAAAGCTACAACTAATTTTTTGGTTTTCTTAAGGTTTATCAAACACACAATAAGAAAGCAAGAAAAAGGAAAATAAACTAGCATGGATATTACAGTGAAAGAGTATGAGCACCGACATCTAGCAATGAGTGTGTGAACATGAATGTAATGTCGGTGGGAAATACGTACTCCCCCAAGCTTAGGCTTTTGGCCTAAGTTGGTTTATTGCCACGGGTGGCCTGGCGGATATCCATAGTTGTAGCTGGGGTCGTACTGAGATGAAGAAGACTCTGACTGCCACTGGCTGGCAGTCATCTCCGGATCCCAATAGTAATTAGACTGTCGTGGAGTATCAAATTGTGGTTCCGGCTCTGGCTCTGTGGCTGATGTAGGGTTCCGGTAGGCATGAATGGCTGCCAGCGGAACGAGATACGGGCCTGCAGATAAATCAAACAAGGAAGGAGCAGGTAGGCTAATAGTCTCAGGGTGATGTTTATCAAAGAACAATTTGTATTTAAGCGCCCCTTCCCTATTCTTAACAATAAAATCATGCGCTACCATACTCTTATAATCTAAATAAGCAGTGTGCAGCAAGGCGTGAAGCATAAATACCTCCAAAGATGGGGCCCTTTGTACGGTTCAGACTTAACCGTTTGGCAATAATACCGCCCATACTAATAGTGTTATCACAGAATAAACCATGGAACAAAATGATAATATCAGGAACACTAAGGTTTCCACAGTTTCCACGACCAATTAAGAAACGACTAGCAAATATGGCAAAGTAGCGTAAAATAGGAAAATGTATGCTAGTGATTCTTGCATCGGAAACCTTCCTGGTTTCCCCCACAGTAATAGTGTCAATAAACCCGTCCACATCTTTACGATGTGGTTCCTCTAAACTACCCTCAAAAGGTATTTTGCAAACCTTGCAAAATTCATCTAGTGGCATCTTTTTAACCACATCATATAAATGAAACTCCACTGAAGGAGGTGATTCCTTAGGATAATAGTAGAAGTTTTGCACAAAAGTATTGGTGAGTAAGAGATACTGTTCGCGTTGGTCGCGGAGGAAGTCGGTGAGGCCTGCATTCTCAGCCAATTCATAAAAATCATCATAAATCCCGGCTGCACTCAAGAAATCATTGGAAGGCCATTCACACGGCCGGACCTCCGCGGTGCGAGGCAAATTATATTTGGGCCTCTGTGCTTCTTCACTTTGCTTTTTCTTCGAGCTTCGGCTCGATGAGCCCCTCAAAAATCTCTTCATTATTTTTTGAAAAATTCTGCAATTTTTAGTAACTTCAAATAAAAGTGAACCAAGCTTCAACAAAATTGATAGTAACTACTCCTACAAGTGCCTAGAGCCTATATCATGCATTAGGACTACTTGGAACCATATAAATTTGACATGCAAGCTCAAGAACATGGTCACCTAGGCAGCAAAAATTTGCAATGAATAAAGCACTAGAACAAAAAGTAATTGGACCAATGGAGGAGTCACATACCAAGGAACAATCTCCCCAAGCAGTTTTGTGAGAGGTGCTTTGAGCAAGGAGATCGAAAATCGCAGCAAAATGAGCTAGAACTCATGCTTGAGCTGGATGGTGATTTTTTTTGGAGGAAGAAGAAGTGTGTGGGTGCAGGAATAAGTGGAGGGGGGCCACCATGGGCCCACGAGGCAGGGGCGCGCCCTGGACCCTCGTGGCCAGGTGCTTGCTCCCCCTGCTGTGTTCTCAGTGCCAGATATTCTCAAATAATCTAGAAAAAATAATATTCCATTTTCAGGGAATTTGGAGAACTTTTATTTTTGGGGTATTTTAATATTGCACGGATAAATCAGAAAACAGACAGAAAAATACTATTTTTACTTTATTTCAACTAAATAACATAAAGTAGAGAGAGGGTACAGAAGGTTGTGCTTTCTAGTTTCATCCATCTCATGCTCATCAAAAGGAATCCACTAACAAGGTTGATCAAGTCTTGTTAACAAACTCTTTCTGAATAACATGGATCCGGAGAAATTTCGAATAACACTATGTTACCTCAACGGGGATATGCACATCCCCTATAATAAGAATATCATATTTCTTCTTGACAGTAGGAAGAGGAAATTCAAAACCTCCAAAAATAATCGATGGCATCTTTCCAATAGAATTGATACCGTGGACTTGAGGTTGTTTCCTCGAAAAGTGTATCGTATGCTCATTACCATTAACATGAACAGTGACATTGCCTTTGTTGCAGTCAATAACAACCCCTGCAGTATTCAAAAAAGGTCTTCCAAGAATAGTAGACATACTATCGTCCTCGGGAATATCAAGAATAACAAAGTCCGTTAAAATAGTAATGTTTGCAACCACAACAGGCACATCCTCACAAATACCGACAGGTATAGGAGTTGATTTATCAGCCATTTGCAAGGATATTTTAGTAGGTGTCAACTTATTCAAATCAAGTCTACGATATAAAGAGAGAGGCATAACACTAACACCGGCTCCAAGATCACATAAAGCAGTTTTAACATAATTTCTTTTAATGGAGCATGGTATAGTTGGTACTCCTGGATCTCCTAGTTTCTTAGGTATTCCACCCTTAAAAGTATAATTAGCGAGCATGGTGGAAATTTCAGCTTCCGGTATCTTTCTCTTATTTGTAACAATATCTTTCATATACTTAGCATAAGGATTCATTTTGAGCATATCAGTTAATCGCATACGCAAGAAGATAGGTCTAATCATTTCAGCAAAGCGCTCAAAATCCTCATCATCCTTTTTCTTGGATGGTTTGGGAGGAAAAGGCATGGGTTTCTGAACCCATGGTTCTCTTTCTTTACCGTGTTTCCTAGCAACAAAGTCTCTCTTATCATAACGTTGATTCTTTGATTGTGGGTTATCAAGATCAACAGCAGGTTCAATTTCTACATCATTGTCATTACTAGGTTGAACATCATCATGAACATTATCATTAACATTATCACTAGGTTCATGTTCATTACCAGATTGTGTTTTAGCATCAGAAATAGAAATATCATTTGGATTCTCAGGTGGATCAGCATTAGGTTCACTAGAAGCATGCAAAGTCCTATCATTTTTCTTTTTCTTCTTTTTAGAAGGACTAGGTGTATCAATATTATTTCTCTGAGAATCTTGTTCAATTCTCTTAGGGTGGCCTTCAGGATACAAAGGTTCTTGAGTCATTCTACCAGTTCTAGTAGCCACTCTAACAACATAGTCATTATTCTTATTATTCAATTCATTGAGCAAATCATTTTGAGCTTTAAGTACTTGTTCTACTTGAGTGGTAACCATAGAAGCATGTTTACTAATGAGTTTAAGTTCACCTTTAACATTAGACATATAATCACCCAAGTGTTCGAGCATATCGGAATTGTATTTCAATTGTCTACCAAAATAAGCATTGAAGTTTTCTTGTTTGACAATAAAGTTATCAAACTCTTCTAAGCATTGTCTAGCAGACTTATAGTGAGGAATATCACCTTCATCATATCTATAGAGAGAATTTACCTTTACTACCTGTGTCGGGTTATCAAGACCATGAGTTTCTTCAATAGGTAATGGATTAAGATCATATGTTCCTTCAACAGGCGGTAAATTAAGACCATGTATTTCTTCAATAGGAGGTAAATTCTTAACATCTTCAGCTTTTATACCCTTTTCTTTCATAGATTTCTTTGCCTCTTGCATATCTTCAGGACTGAGAAATAGAACACCTCTTTTCTTCGGAGGTTGTTTAGGAATAGGCTCTGGAATTGGCTCTGGAGCTGGCTCAGGAAGTGTCCAATTATTTTCAGTTGTCAACATATTATTCAATAGAATTTCAGCTTCATCCGGTGTTCTTTCCCTGAAAACAGAACCAGCACAACTATCCAGGTAATCTCTGGAAGCATCGGTTAGTCCATTATAAAAGATATCAAGTATTTTATTTTTCTTGAGAGGATGATCAGGCAAAGCATTAAGTAATTGGAGAAGCCTCCCCCAAGCTTGTGGGAGACTCTCTTCTTCAATTTGCACAAAATTATATATATCCCTTAAAGCAGCTTGTTTCTTATGAGCAGGGAAATATTTAGCAGAGAAGTAATAAATCATATCCTGGGGACTACACACACAACCAGGATCAAGAGAATTGAACCATATCTTAGCATCACCCTTTAATGAGAACGGAAATATTTTAAGGATATAAAGGTAGCGAGTTCTCTCATCATTAGTGAACAGGGTGGCTATATCATTTAATTTAGTAAGATGTGCCACAACAGTTTCAGATTCATAGCCATAAAAAGGATCAGATTCAACCAAAGTAATTATATCAGGATCAACCGAGAATTCATAATCCTTATCAGTAACACAGATAGGTGAAGTAGCAAAAGCAGGGTCATGTTTCATTCTAGCATTAAGAGATTGCTGCTTCCATTTAGCTAATAACTTCTTAAGATCACTTCTATCATTGCAAGCTAAAATGGCTCTAGCAGATTCTTCATCCAAAACATAACCCTCAGGCACAATAGGCAATTCATTTTTATTAGGGGGAGAGTCTTCATCATCACTATCTTCAATATTATTAGTTTCAATAATTTCATTCTCTCTAGCCCTAGCAAGTTGTTCATCAAGAAATTCACCAAGTGGCATAGTAGTATCAAGCATAGAAGTAGTTTCATCATAAGTATCATCCATAGCAGAAGTGGCATCATCAATAACATGCGACATATCAGAATTAATAGCAGAAGCAAGTTTAGGTGTCGCAAGCTTACTCAAAACAGAAGGTGAATCAAGTGTAGAGCTAGATGGCAGTTCCTTACCTCCCCTCGTAGTTGAGGGATAGTTTTCTCGTCTTTCAAGTTCTTCATAGTGACCAGCAGATATAAATCCCAAGTGACTCAAAGAATAGAGCTATGCTCCCCGGCAACGGCGCCAGAAAATAGTCTTGATAACCCACAAGTATAGGGGATCACAACAGTTTTCGAGGGTAGAGTATTCAACCCAAATTTATTGATTCGACACGAGGGGAGCCAAAGAATATTCTCAAGTATTAGCAGTTGAGTTGTCAATTCAACCACACCTGGATAACTTAGTATCTGCAACAAAATATTTAGTAGCAAAGTAGTATGGAAGTAACGGTAACAAAAGTAACGGTGGCAAAAGTAATATTTTTGGGTTTTGTAGTGATTGTAACAGTAGCAACGGAAAAGTAAATAAGCAAAGAACAATATGTGAAAAGCTCGTAGGCATTGGATCAATGATGGAGAATTATGCCGGATGCGGTTCATCATGTAACAGTCATAACATAGGGTGACACAGAACTAGCTCCAATTCATAAATGTAATGTAGGCATGTATTCCGAATATAGTCATACGTGCTTATGGAAAAGAACTTGCATGACATCTTTTGTCCTACCCTCCCGTGGCAGCGGGGTCCTAGCGGAAACTAAGGGATATTAAGGCCTCCTTTTAATAGAGTACCGGACCAAAGCATTAACACATAGTGAATACATGAACTCCTCAAACTATGGTCATCACCGGGAGTGGTCCCGATTATTGTCACTTTGGGGTTGCCGGATCATAACACATAGTAGGTGACTATAGACTTGCAAGATAGGATCAAGAACTCACATATATTCATGAAAACATAAAAGGTTCAGATCTGAAATCATGACACTCGGGCCCTAGTCACAAGCATTAAGCATAGCAAAGTCATAGCAACATCAATCTCAGAACATAGTGGATACTAGGGATCAAACCCTAACAAAACTAACTCGATTACATGATAGATCTCATCCAACCCATCACCGTCTAGCAAGCCTACGATGGAAGTACTCACGCACGGCGGTGAGCATCATGAAATTGGTGATGGAGGATGGTTGATGATGACGACAACGACGAATCCCCCTCTCCGGAGCCCTGAACGGACTCTAGATCAGCCCTCCCGAGAGGTTTTAGAGCTTGGCGGCGGCTCCGTATCGTAAAACACGATGAATCCGTCTCTCTGATTTTTCTCTCCTCGAAAGTGAATATATGGAGTTGGAGTTGAGGTCGGTGGAGCGTCAGGGGGCCCACGAGGCAGGGGGCGCCCCCACCCTCGTGGACAAGGTGTGGGCCCCCTGACGTGGATTTTTCTTCCAGTATTTTTAATATTTTCCAAAAAGATGTTCCATGGAGTTTCAGGTCATTCCGAGAACTTTAGTTTCTGCACATAAATAACACCATGGAAAGTCTGTTGAAAATAGCGTCAGTCCGGGTTAGTTCCATTCAAATCATGCAAGTTAGAATCCAAAACAAGGGCAAAAGTGTTTGGAAAAGTAGATATGACGGAGACGTATCAGCCGTCCGGCCCCTGTAGGCGCACCAGGAGGAGGAGTCCTCCTCCTAGTAGGAGTAGGACTCCCCTCTTTCCTACTCCTACTAGGAGGGGGAAAGGAAGGGGGAGAGGAAGAAGGAAAGGGGGGCGCCGCCCCCCCTCTCTTAGTCCAATTCGGACCAGAGGGGGAGGGGAGCGCGGCCTGCCCTAGGCCAGCCCTCTCTCTCTCCACTAAGGCCCATAAGGCTCACTATTTCTCCCGGGGGGTTCCGGTAACCCTCCGGCACTCCGGTTTTCTCCAAAACCACCCGGAACACTTCCGGTGTCCGAATATAGTCGTCCAATATATCGATCTTTATGTCTTGACCATTTCGAGACTCCTCGCCATGTCTGTGATCATATCCGGGACTCCGAACTACCTTCGGTACATCAAAACACAAAAACTCATAATACCGATCGTCACCGAACTTTAAGCGTGCGGACCCTACGGGTTCGAGAACTATGTAGACATGACCGAGACACGTCTCCGGTCAATAACCAATAGAGGAAACTGGATGCTCATATTGGCTCCCACATATTCTACGAAGATCTTTATCGGTCAAACCACATAAAAACATACGTTGTTCCCTTTGTCATCGGTATGTTACTTGCCCGAGATTCGATCGTTGGTATCTAAATACCTAGTTCAATCTCGTTACCGGCAAGTCTCTTTACTCGTTACCTAATGCATCATCCCGCAAATAACTCATTAGTTACATTGCTTGCAAGGCTTATTGTGATGTGCATTACCGAGAGGGCCCAGAGATACCTCTCCGACAATCGGAGTGACAAATCCTAATCTCAATCTATGCCAACTCAACAAGTACCATCAGAGACACCTGTAGAGCACCTTTATAATCACCCAGTTACGTTGTGACGTTTGGTAGCACACAAAGTGTTCCTACGGTAATCGGGAGTTGCATAATCTCATAGTCATAGGAACATGTATAAGTCATGAAGAAAGCAACAGCAGTAAACTAAACGATCATGTGCTAAGCTAACAGAATGGGTCAAGTCTATCGCATCATTCTCCTAATGATGTGATCCCGTTAATCAAATGACAACTCATGTCTATGGTTAGGAAAATTAACCATCTTTGATTAACGAGCTAGTCAAGTAGAGGCATACTAGTGACACTATGTTTGTCTATGTATTCACACATGTATTATGTTTCCGGTTAATACAGTTCTAGCATGAATAATAAACATTTATCATGAAATGAGGATATAAATAATAACTTTATTATTGCCTCTAGGGCATATTTCCTTTAATAGGGAAAGCCAATACTATTAAAAGTGGATGAGGTGTTGCTTAATGGCTTGCTTGCTCAAAATGCTTAGTGATATGCTCCAAAAGCCCTCAACCGCTTTCTCATTTCCACATATGTCCTAAACCTAAAGTCAAACTCGGCCCCACCGATTTGATCTATTCGGCGCCACCGAGTTCATTTGACATAGCCATTGCCACAAACCCTATTCAGTTCGGTCTCACCGATAGGGATCACGGTCTCACCGAGATGGGATTGCAAACTCTCTGTTTCCTTTTCGTAACGTTCGGTCTAACCGAGATGAGCGATCGGTCCCACCGAGTTGGCAATGCAAACTCTCTGTTTCCTTTTCGTAACGTTTCGGTCTCACAAAAAATGAGCGATCGGTCCCACCGAGTTTGCGTGACCAAGTCTCTGTTTCACTACTGCAGGATGCTGCTAACGCGACACTACGATCAGAGACCCTTCGAGAAACTATGTGCGATGCAATAATCGCAAACGGTGGTGTATGAAAACCGTCAGAAATGTATAAAACGTTTGCGATGACAGAGGTATCAAACACGGTTCAGGTTTTAGTTGCGTGTGCGATGAAGGGCATATGGTTCAGTTCAATTAATTGTTTGCGTTGAGGAGGAACAAAAGAAACAGGCAGCCAGATGAAGGTGTGTGCGATACACATCATATGGTTCACTCGGATGAATTGTTTGTGATTAGGCAACACAAAAGTAACGGGCAGCCAGATGAAGGTGTGTGTGATATACAACATACGGTTCACTCGGATGAACTGTTTGTGATTAGGCAACACAAAAGAAACGGTCAGCCAGATCAAGGTGTGTGCGATATACGCATGCGGTTCACTCGGCCCTTGTCGTCAGTGTGTGACCTCTGTGGCAACCGTTCGCTCCCCAGGCACCTCTTCGTGTACCATGGCAACCGTCCACCGCCTCTTCGCCTTTCATTCCCTCTCGATTTGGAACTGCTGTCGCACGCTCTTCCTCCCTCCATTTGCCTTCACCCTTCCTTTTGCCATTGTTCGATCATCTTCTCCATGGAGGGAACATGCCAGAAACGACCCCGTTATTCTTTCCCCGATCTGAAATATGACGTGGTGAAGGAACTCATTGATCGGTGCGACGTCATCACCTCGGCTAGCATGGCAGGTTTGTTCAAGACCATTCTCGACTCAACTAATAACATCATTACAAGGAACCCAAGGGTCCAGGAGCGGTTTGATCTCCCCTATCTTCTTCGCCGTGACCCTGCTGACTGGCGCGGGGACGAGGGAAGCCTCGCCTTGTGCAAGTTGTACCGTTGATAATGATACATATGATGTTAAGATGCCATCGCTTGAGGGCAAGGCTTGGGCAGGCGCAAATGGAGATTGGGTTGTTTATATTGGGTACAATTGCGAGTGGGAACTTGTGAATGTGTAGACCACCGGGTTCCACTTCCAAAAATCTCAGACGACTACCCAGAGGTTGAGTACACCGGTATTCTACGTGAGTTCAAATACGATCATGGTGACTGTCGTCTATGGAAGATAGAAATTTGTCGAGTTCCCAACCGCTATTGGGATTACTCGAACTATGAAGTTGTTGCTATCTTCGACAAGCTTGTCGCCTTCCTTACTTCCACGCCTCGATGGATATTGCTCAAAAATCAATTTCTGTACACGGATGAGTACTGTGATGCAATTCAATACGAGGGTCTTGTGTTTGCTGCCACCACTCGTGGCACTGTTTTTGCATGGAATCATCATGCTTTCGGTACGTTTGTCTTCCACCGTAATTATAATTGTTTCATCCACATGCATGCGGGTTAGCTAGTTTCCCTTTACTAATTAATTAACCTTCTTGTTTTTTTCAAGGTCTTGTGAACATTCCACCACCTATACTTGAAAATTTTTATAACCAAGGGGGAGATGACAATGCTGATGATCACGAGCATGAGGACGAGCTAGACCCATATACTCAGTGGCGCCTGGCAACTTATTCCGATGGATCACCTCTTCTTGTCTGTATACAGGGCACTGCTGATGTTACTAAGGAAGCAGGTGTTGTCTCGTATGGTCGCACTCTCCGGACCTATTCCAACATCCGTTGCAAGGTATTCGGGATGGATACTAGTGTACTAGCGCCAACACCTTCTCCCTGGTTCGGTATTGAAAGTCTCGGAGGAAACTCGCTCTTCCTTGGACAAAACTATCCAATGATGGTGGAAGGCGATCCAGCTGCTGTTGACACAACGTTACTACCATTTATGAGAAGCAACTGTATCTATACCTCAAACATTGCTATGCTTCCCTACCGTCCCAATATGGGTCCTGACATAGGCCGCTTCAGCCTAGATGATCAGTCCTGCATTGGTCTCGAGATTGACAGTAGCTGGCCCTTCGCAGAGAATCACTTCTGGTTCAAAGCAAGCGTTTCCAACGCCGACGAGTGGTTGAGCTGAAGTTCATTTCATCGCTTTGTTATTTGTTGTGTGAGAAAAACTTTACTAGAATGTTTTGTTGGAAATGATCTATAATCCCAACGTGTATCCTCGTTGTCGTTGTGGGCTGATGACTTGTTGTATGTAATCAATTGTACATTTGCATATGCATCCATCAACTCACGCCTGCTAGTGGTGTCCATATGAACAATGCTAGTGATTTTAGTTGCAAAAATTAGATAGTGCTAGTGATTTTTAGCTGCATATTTTGACAAATCGCAGTGTTACAAGGTTGACAAATGGCAATGTTACTAGATAAACAAATGTCAATCTTTCCAGTTTGACAAATGGCAACGTACCCAAAATGACAGATATGCAAATCTTACCCAATTGTTTGTACGTGGTTGCACACGGGCCATGCAAAACAACCGTTTGTGTTGAAGGGATGCAGAAATCCTGCTCGGCACATTTTCCCTTAGCTTCCTGGGGAAGCTGTCGGTTTGCATCCGGGTGTTCTAACTAAAATGTTTGCGATGAGTGTTTTATATTTAAAAACCATTGACGTTTTTTTCAAAAGAAAATCGTTTGATAAGTCTGTACATTAAGAGAGAAAAATGCAAGTTCGTTCAAACCATATCTTTCATTCAGTCACACTGCGAATTTATATTCATATGATCGAGAATTCGAAATATAGTATTAAACCCCAAAAAAACTATTTCCGGCGGCGGCGGAGGCGGTTTGCCGCGCCGTCGTTATCGTTGTCATCCTCCGGGATGCCGTTGTTGAAATCTTCAAGGCAGCACAAAATGTTCTTCACTTGTAAATCAAACATCATGTCGTCGCGCAATCGACGGGCGGGGCACGGGAGGACGGCAACTGGCGCCGCTAAGAGGTAGCAGTCGACGGCAACGTCCCATGCCGTTGAGGGGGGCGCGCGCACGGGCACGGGCGCGGCGGGTGCAGCCAAACGCATGGGTGCCGACACCATGGTGGGTGTAGGGGCGCGCACGGGCACGGGCACAGGCGTTGGCGCTGGCATGTACACGAGCTCGGGTGGGTCTGCGGAGACCTCGCTAACGCCCGCGGCTTCCAACTCTGCGATAGTGCTCGGCGACCAGCCCGTCAATGCTACGGGGATGGTCGCTGGCGCGGGCGCGGGGATGGGAGCTGGGACGGGAGCGGGGGCAGCAACCGTCGCGGCCAGCTCGTTTTGGGCCATGTCCATGAAGCCCCATTCCTCCTTATTTTCTATCTCCTCCAGCTCGGAGTCAACTTCAGCAAACTTGAAGACTAGTGGCAGATGATCGTTCTGCGCCATGGCGTTGGTGGAGGTCTGCGGGCGGGAGGGGAATGGGAGGCGAACAGTAAGGCCGCCCGTATTAAACAACGGCTCGGGCACCATTAATGGAGAGGAAGGCGAGAAGCCATGGAAGTCAAATGGCTCGCTTCCCAGTGAGCCTGCGCAGCGTACAGCTCGCACGCTTCCCGGTGAGCCTGCGCATTGGAGGACAGCTTGCATGCCTCTCGGTCAGCCTGCGCACCGGACTGCGCTCGCACTCCTCCCGTTCAGTCAAGGTCAAGCAACTGTCCGTACGCACCTCCTGCAGCCATTAATACCAGGACACGTGGCGTCACGTGAATGGTTAACAGAACGCACACGGTTTGAATTCTACAAACGTTTGAGATATTAAAGTGGCAGCTAATTTTTCAAAATGCTTTTGTAGGCTATCATTATTCGAGTGCGCCTTCTCTCAAAATGGACACGAAAAATGCCACAGCATGTCGGGTGCCATTCCATGATAGCATGCCAAGTTTCATGAATTTCAGATGAGTTTCGGATTTACTAGAATTTAAAAACGAGGCATCTCAATGTTTTGCCGGCAATCAACGGTGCCCTGGTGTTTGAAATTCATTCCCATTTCTTGCATGGGACCTAAGCATGCACCCAAGGACACAGATTTGATTTTTCAACCAATTTGTATGCACTAGAGCATGTGCATGTAGTTCAAATTTGACTTATGCACATAAATGCATTGAAAACTCAGTTAATGCATAAAAATGTCCAAACGAACCCTGAAAAATCCCAAAAATTGACACAACACTCCTGTTATTCTATCTTGACATGAGAATTTTTTTTGAAAGCAATAAGAGGCAATGGATATCGTTTCGTCCCCAAAGGTGGGACGTTCCTTACCGAAAGCATCATGCTTGTTGTGAGAAGCTCTGGTTTGTGAGAAGCATATACCCGAACCTGCCCCGAATGGGACAATTTTTTTACCACGGCATGTTGATGCCGCTCCATGACAGCATGCCAAGTTTCATGAATTCCAGACGAGTTTTGAATTTACTAGAATTTAAAAACCAGGCATCTCAACGTTTTGCCGGCAATCAATAGTGCCCTGGTGTTTGAATTTCATTCTCATCTCTTGCATGGGACTTAGAAATTCACCCAAGGACACACATGTGATTTTTCAACCAACTTTGGTGCATTGGAGCATGTGCTTGTAGTTCAAATTTGAATTATGCACATAAAGTGCCTAGAAAACCCAGTTAATGTATAAAAAGGCCAAACAAACCCCAAAAAATTCCAAGATTAAACACAACACTCATGTTGTTCTATGTTGACACTAGAATTTTTTTGAAAAAAATAAGAGGCAACGGATATCGTCCCGTCCCCACAGGTGGTACGTTCCCTATCGAAACCATCATGCTTGTTGTGAGAAGCTCTGGTTTGTGACAAGCTTATACCCGAACCTGCCCCAAATGGGACAAATTTTTTACCACGGCATGTTGATGCCGCTCCATGATAGCATGCCAAGTTTCATGAATTTCAGACGAGTTTTGGATTTACTAGAATTTAAAAACCAGGCATCTCAATGTTTTGCCGGCAATCAATGGTGCCCTGGTGTTTGAAATTCATTCCCATTTCTTGCATGGGACCTAAGCATGCACCCAAGGACATAGATTTGATTTTTTCAACCAATTTATATGCACTGGAGCATGTGCATGTAGTTCAAATTTGAATTATGCACATAAATTCATTAAAAACTCAGTTAATGCATAAAAATGTCCAAACGAACACCAAAAATCCCAAAAATTGACACAACACTCCTGTCGTTCTATCTTGACACGAGAAATTTTTTGAAAGCGATAAGAGGCAATGGATATCGTTTCGTCCCCAAAGGTGGGACGTTCCCTACCAAAAGCATCATGCTTGTTGTGAGAAGCTCTGGTTTGTGAGAAGCATATACCTGAACCTGCCCCGAATGGGACAATTTTTTTACCACGTCATGTTGATGCCGCTCCATGATAGCATGCCAAGTTTCATGAATTTCAGATGAGTTTTGGATTTACTAGAATTTAAAAACCAGGCATCTCAACGTTTTACCGGCAATCAATAGTGCCCTGGTGTTTGAATTTCATTCTCATCTCTTGCATGTGACCTAGAAATTCACCCAAGGACACAGATTAGATTTTTCAACCAACTTTAGTGCATTGGAGCATGTGCTTGTAGTTCAAATTTGAATTATGCACATAAAATGGCTAGAAAACCCAGTTAATGCATAAAAATGTCCAAACGAACCCCCAAAAATCACAAAAATTGACACAACACTCCTGTTGTTCTATGTTGACACTAGAAATTTTTTGAAAGCAAAAAGAGGCAATGGATATCGTTTCGTCCCCAAAGGTGGGACGTTCCCTATCAAAACCATCATGCTTGTTGTGAGAAGCTCTGGTTTGTGAGAAGCTCTGGTTTGTGAGAAGCTTATACCCGAACATGCCCCAAATGGGACAAATTTTCTACCACGACATGTTGATGCCGCTGCATGATAGCATGCCAAGTTTCATGAATTTCAGACAACTTTTGGATTTACTAGAATTTAAAAACCAGGCATCTCAAAGTTTTGCTGGTAATCAACAGTGCCCTGGTGTTTGAATTTCATTCCCATCTCTTGCATGGGACCTAGAAATTCACCCAAGGACACACATGTTATTTTTCAACCAACTTTGGTGCATTGGAGCATGTGCTTGTAGTTCAAATTTGAATTGTGCACATAAAATGCCTAGAAAACCCAGTTAATGTATAAAAAAAAGGCCAAACGAACCCCGAAAAATTCCAAGATTAAACACAACACTCCTGTTGTTCTATGTTGACACTAGAAATATTTTGAAAGCAATAAGAGGCAACGGATATCGTCCCGTCCCCAAAGGTGGTACCTTCCCTATCGAAACCATCATGCTTGTTGTGAGAAGCTTATACCCAAACCTGTCCCAAATGGGACAAAATTTTCACCACGGCATGTTGATGCCGCTCCACGATAGCATGCCAAGTTTCATGAATTTCAGACGAGTTTTGGATTTACCAGAATTTAAAAACCAGGTATCTCAACGTTTTGCTGGCAATCAACAGTGCCCTGGTGTTTGAAATTCATTGTCGTCTCTTGCATGGGACCTAAGCATGCACCCAAGGACACACATGTGATTTTTCAACCAACTTTGGTGCATTGGAGCATGTGCATGTAGTCCAAATTTGAATTATGCACATAAAATGCCTAGAAAACTCAGTTAATGCATAAAAATGTCCAAACGAACCCCGAAAAATCCCAAAAAATGACACAACACTCCTGTTGTTCTATTTTGACACGAGAATTTTTTTGAAAGCAATAAGAGGCAATGGATATCGTTTCATCCCCAAAGGTGGGACGTACGTTCCCTAGCGAAACCATCAGGCTTGTTGTGAGAAGCTCTGGTTTGTGAGAAGCATATACCCAAACCTCCCCCAAATGGGACAATTTTTTTACCACGGCATGTTTATGCCGCTCCATGATAGCATGCCAAGTTTCATGAATTTCAGACGAGTTTTGGATTTACTAGAATTTAAAAACCAGGCATCTCAACATTTTGCCGGCAATCAACAGTGCCCTGGTGTTTGAATTTCATTCCCATCTCTTGCATGGGACCTAGAAATTCACCCAAGGACACACATGTGATTTTTCAACCAACTTTAGTGCATTGGAGCATCTGCTTGTAGTTCAAATTTGAATTATGCACATAAAATGCCTAGAAAACCCAGTTAATGTATAAAAAAGGCCAAACGAACCCCGAAAAATTCCAAGATTAAACACAACACTCATGTTGTTCTATGTTGACACTAGAAAAAATTTTAAAGCAATAAGAGGCAACGAATATTGTCCCGTCCCCAAAGGTGGTACGTTCCCTATCAAAACCATCATACTTATTGTGAGAAGCTCTGGTTTGTGAGAAGCTTATACCCAAACCTGCCCCAAATGGGACAAAATTTTCACCACGGCATGTTGATGCCGCTCCATGATAGCATGCCAAGTTTCATGAATTTCAGACGAGTTTTGGATTTACTAGAATTTAAAAAACAGGCATCTCAATGTTTTGCCGGCAATCAACAGTGCCCTGGTGTTTGAAATTCGTTCCCATCTCTTGCATGGGACCTAGAAATTCACCCAAGGACACACATGTGATTTTTCAACCAACTTTGGTGCATTGGAGCATGTGCTTGTAGTTAAAATTTGAATTATGCACATAAAATGCCTAGAAAACCTAGTTAATATATAAAAAAGGCCAAACAAACCCCGAAAAATTCATTCCCATTTCTTGCATGGGACCTAAGCATGCACTGAAGGACAAAGATTTGCTTTTTCAACCAATTTGTATGCACCGGAGCATGTGCATGTAGTTTAATCTTGAATTGTGCACGTGAAATGGCTAGAAAACCAGTTTTCTATATAAAATGTCGAAACGAACCTTGAATAATTTCAATTCTTTTACGACACACATATAGTTGCATGTTCACTGCAGATAAAAGGTCTAGCAATTCAAATAGCATCCATTGCAGCTGTGACCCCATTTTGTAATTCAAATCAAGTAGATCCCACACAGTTTATTATCACCAACCGTGTGAGATGTAGTACAAAATATCTTGGAGCACCGTCGGTGTATAGTACGCCTATGGCTTACGCGAGAAGGTGCGTCGGCTACAGTCCACAGCCGGCGTGTCAAGCACACTAGCTCACTCTCCAAAAACTCCCGCCTCTGCATCCCTCGCAATCTCGAAAATATCTACTGCCTGGAAGGTTTTAATGTTTGATAGCACACGATTAGTATGTTCGGACTGTGTGCAATGTCTGTTACTCCCGCTCTACTTCAGTACCTTGATTCAAATTTTCAGTAGCCCCGGCATTTTACTCCCGCCTCTGCATCCCTCGCAATCTCAAACATATCTGCTCACCCTTGATCCAAATTTTCAGTAGCCCCGCCTTGTTACTCCCGCCTAGTAAAATTTTCAGTTGCCGCAGTATTTCCTCAAACACAACCTTGGCCCCCCCTCCACACACACCCCAAAACCTCCGCTCACGCAGACACACACAACCCTCGAAACCATTGGTAGGTCGCCGCCATCGCCGACGCCTCCATCCTCAACCTCTGCCTGTGTGTCGGGGATCTCGAGAAGCCAATGGCCAAAAAGAGGTTTATCGCGGCCTTTTCACCCGACGCCGGTGAGGTGGCCGCCGAGGTGTCCCCGTCGTCCTCCGCGGGCCCGATCCGCCATCGCCGATCCCCCGATCCGCCCGCCGCCGCGCCCCTATGCCGGTTCAAGGACTTCCCCTTCCTTCCTCGGACCCGGCAGCCGACGAAGTCCTACCTCGGGGTCCGGCAGCGGCGGTGGGGGACGTGGGTCGCCGAGATTATAAATCGAGAGACCCACACCCGCCGGTGGCTCGGTAGCTTCCACACGGCTGAGCTCGCGGCCATGGAGTATGACCGCTGGCAGGTCCGCTACCACGGCGCGGCGGCTAGGCTCAATTTCCCCTTCGGCGCATGTCTGGTCCACCTCGTTCCGCCGGAGCCAGGGGTGGTGAGCTCGGTGATGTCTACTACACAACCTTCTTCTTGTAGACGTTGTTGGGCCTCCAAGTGCAGAGGTTTGTAGGACAGTAGCAAATTTCCCTCAAGTGGATGACCTAAGGTTTATCAATCCGTGGGAGGCGTAGGATGAACATGGTCTCTCTCAAACAACCCTGCAACCAAATAACAAAGAGTCTCTTGTGTCCCCAACACACCCAATACAATGGTAAATTGTATAGGTGCACTAGTTCGGCAAAGAGATGGTGATACAAGTGCAATATGGATGGTAGATATAGGTTTTTGTAATCTGAAAATATAAAAACAGCAAGGTAACTAATGATAAAAGTGAGCGTAAACGGTATTGCAATGCTAGGAAACAAGGCCTAGGGTTCATACTTTCACTAGTGCAAGTTCTCTCAACAATAATAACATAATTGGATCATATAACTATCCCTCAACATGCAACAAAGAGTCACTCCAAAGTCACTAATAGCGGAGAACAAACGAAGAGATTATGGTAGGGTACGAAACCACCTCAAAGTTATTCTTTCCAATCAATCCGTTGGGCTATTCCTATAAGTGTCACAAACAGCCCTAGAGTTCGTACTAGAATAACACCTTAAGACACAAATCAACCAAAACCCTAATGTCACCTAGATACTCCAATGTCACCTCAAGTATCCGTGGGTATGATTATACGATATGCATCACACAATCTCAGATTCATCTATTCAACCAACACATAGAACCTCAAAGAGTGCCCCAAAGTTTCTACCGGAGAATCAAGACGAAAACGTGTGCCAACCCCTATGCATAGGTTCATGGGCGGAACCCGCAAGTTGATCACCAAAACATACATCAAGTGAATCACGTGATATCCCATTGTCACCACAGATACGCACGGCAAGACATACATCAAGTGTTCTCAAATCATTAAAGACTCAATCCGATAAGATAACTTCAAAGGGAAAACTCAATCCATTACAAGAGAGTAGAGGGGGAGAAGCAACATAAGATCCAACTATAATAGCAAAGCTCGCGATACATCAAGATCGTGCCAAATCAAGAACACGAGAGAGAGAGAGAGAGAGATCAAACACATAGCTACTGGTACATACCCTCAGCCCCGAGGGTGAACTACTCCCTCCTCGTCATGGAGAGCGCCGGGATGATGAAGATGGCCACCGGTGAGGGATCCCCCCTCCGGCAGGGTGCCGGAACAGGGTCCCGATTGGTTTTTGGTGGCTACAGAGGCTTGCGGCGGCGGAACTCCCGATCTATTCTGTTCCCCAAAGGTTTTAGGGTATATTGGTATATATAGGTGAAAGAAGTACGTTAGGGGAGCCACGAGGGGCCCACGAGGGTGGAGGGCGCCCCCTGCCTTGTGCCTTCCTCGTTGCTTCCTTGACGTGGACTCCAAGTCTCCCGGGTTGCTTTCCTTCCAAAAATAACTTCTCCAGAAGGTTTCATTCCGTTTCGACTCCGTTTGATATTCCTTTTCTTCGAAACACTGAAACAAGGGAAAAAACAGGAACTGGCACTGGGCTCTGGGTCAATAGGTTAGTCCCAAAAGTAATATAAAAGTGCATAGTAAAGCCCATAAAACATCCAAGATGGATAATATAATAGCATGAATACTTCATAAATTATAGATACGTTGGAGACGTATCAGCATCCCCAAGCTTAATTCCTGCTCGTCCTCGAGTAGGTAAATGATAAAAGAAAGAATTTATGAAGTGTGAATGCTAGCAGGTGCACAAGTTTGATCAATGATAATTTCAATCACCTTTTCTAGCATCATTATATGTCATAACAGTAGCTCATATCATAAAACTTTGCATGATCAAGTAACAAACTATTCACATGTTAAAGTATAGATCATAAACTTTCTTGAAAACTAACAAACCGTGTTATTAGTCATCAAACAATTACAATTCATCTTATTTTCAGGAAGAGTCTATGTCAGAGCTTTGATTCAGCAAACTTCACATACTCAACTATCATTTAGTCTTCCATGATTGCTACCACTCAAAGCATATTTTTAGAACAAATAGTATTCATCGAACCTCCCAACCTTTTACCTCAAGGGTAATGTCAACAATAATAATTCATGATCAAATATATTTGAATGGCCATATATGCTTAGATCTTTCCCCATCACATGATGCTTGCCAACTAAAGAGTAGGTTGGAATGAGAAGGAATACTACTGACTCTTGCATAAAAGTAAAAGATAGGCCCTTCGCAGAGGGAAGCAGGGATTTGCAGAGGTGCCAGAGCTCGAAGCAAAAACAGAGATGAAAATAATTTTGAGAGGTATGCTTTCATTGTCAACATAACGACCAAGAGTTCCCAATATCTTCCATACTACATACATTATAGGCGGTTCCCAAACAGAAAGGTAAAGATTTTTACTCCCCCTCCACCAACAATCATCAATCCATGGCTTGCCCGAAACAACGGGTGCCTCCAACTAACATCAAACCTGGGGGAGTTTTGTTTGCAATTATTTTTGATTTGATTTCGATCTTTTGCTCGTGAATGATGAGCGGAGTCCACTCATCGTGAGAATAACCCACCTAGCATGGAAGATACTGCTAGCCCCTAGTCGCTACATGAGCGATTCGGGCATACAAAACAGATTATTATTTGAAGGTTTAGAGTTTGGCACATGCAAATTTACTTGGAACGGCAGGTAAATACCGCATATAGGTAGATATGGTGGACACTCATGGAAGAAACTTGGTTCAAGGAATTTGGATGCACAAGCAGTATTCCCGCTTAGTACAGATATTTTGGCTAGCAAAGGATTCTAAATAGCAAGCACCACATGTTAGAGGATCCATAACAATATAACTTCTATACAAATATACCCAAGCATAACTCATTATGTTGTCTTCCTTGTCCAACTTCAACTAATTTGCTCAGGTTTGAAAATAATTAATGGGGCTCACAATCATAGAAGATGTCCAAGATAGTATATTTATATGTGAAATCTCTCTTCCTTCAATATTCTTTCATGAATTGTTCAAGTGACCAATACAATGTTTGCTAACCTTCAATAAATTTACCACCTCTACTTCTTATATGTGAAGGCATTACTCCCCATGGGAAAGGCATATGAAACATATATAATTTCAGATTTATGACATTCAAATCATTCAACCATTTACTCATAGGATATAAGTGAAGCACACGAGTAAATGACAAACTACTCCAAAAAGATATAAGTGAAGATCAATGAGTAGTTAAATAATTATGTAGCTATGTGAAGACTCTCTCTCATTTAAGAATTTCAGATCTTGGTATTTTATTCAAACAGCAAGCAAAGCTAAAGAAAATAAAATGACGCTCCAAGCAAAACACATATCATGTGGTGAATAAAAATATAGCTCCAAGTAAAGTTACCGATGAACGAAGACGAAAGAGGGGATGCCTTCCGGGGCATCCCCAAGCTTAGGCTCTTGGTTATCCTTGAATATTACCTTGGGGTGCCTTGGGCATCCCCAAGCTTAGGCTCTTGCCACTCCTTATTCCCTAGTCCATCGAATCTTTACCCAAAACTTGAAAACTTCACAACACAAAACTTAACAGAAAGCTCGTAAGCTCCGTTAGCGAAAGAAAACAAAACACCACTTCAAGGTACTGTAATGAACTCATTCTTTATTTATATTGGTGTTAAACCTACTGTATTCCAACTTCTCTATGGTTTATAAACTATTTTACTAGCCGTAGATTCATCAAAATAAGCAAACAACACACGAAAAACAGAATCTGTCAAAAACAGAACAGTCTGTAGTAATCTGTAACTAAAGCAAACTTATGGAACTCCAAAAATTCTACCAAAATAGGACGACCTATAAAATTTGTTTATTGATCTGATGCAATTGGATAAGTATTTTATCACTTTCTGGTGATTTTAAACAATTGTTTTCGTGAAGAGAAAGTTTCTGGAATTTTCAGCAAGATCAAATAACTATCATCCAAGAAGATCCAATAGGTCTTACTTGGCACAAACACTAATTAAAACACAAAACCACATCTAAACAGAAGCTATATGGATTATTTATTCCTAAACAGAACCAAAAAGCAAGAAACTAAAATAAAATTGGGTTGCCTCCCAACAAGCGCTAACGTTTAACGCCCCTAGCTAGGCATGATGATTTCAATGATGCTCGCATAAAAGATAAGAATTGAAACATAAAGAGAGCATCATGAAGAATATGACTAGCATATTTAAGTCTAACCCACTTCCTATGCATAGGGATTTTGTGAGGAAACAACTTATGGGAACAATAATCAACTAGCATAGGAAGGCAAAACAAGCATAACTTCAAAACTTTAAGCACATAGAGAGGAAACTTGATATTATTGCAATTCCTACAAGCATATATTCCTCCCTCATAATAATTTTCAGTAGCATCATGAATGAATTCAACAATATAACCAGCACCTAAAGCATTCTTTTCATGATCTACTTGCATAGAAAATTTACTACTCTCCACATAAGCAAAATTCTTCTCATTCGGAATAGTGGGAGTATCATAAGAGACTTGAATACTATAAATTGTTTCCACATTAAAAGAGTAATGTTCAGAAAAAGGGTACTCATAATCATGACAAGTTTTATAAATATAATCATCACTACTCTTTATAGCATAAGTTTCATCACAATAATCATCATAAGTAGCAACTTTGTTCTCATCATAATCAATTGAAACCTCTTCCGAAATAGTGGATACATCACTAAATAAAGTCATGACCTCTCCAAATCCACTTTCATAAATATTATAAGATTCAACATCCTCCAAAATAGTGGGATCATTACTTCCTAAAGTTGACACTCTTCCAAACCCACTTTCATCAATATAATCATTATAGGTAGAAGGCATGCTATCATAATAACAACTTTGCATATCAAAACTTGGGAGGCAAAAAATATCATCTTCATTAAACATAGCATCCCCAAGCTTGGGACAAACATTAATTGCAGCAAATATATTCTCAAAAACATCATCTTCATCAAACATAGCATCCCCAAGCTTGGGCCTTTTCATATCATAAGCATAATCACTCTCATCATTAATAGTATGGATAGCACCAATAGTATAGAAATTATCATATTCTTCCAAGCAAGTGCCAAAAAGATTTTCAAGATCATAAGAAGTATCATTATCTTCCCAATCATAATCATCACAACAAGCAATAGGCATAACGAGATCATCATCAAGTGCATCATCTTCCACAATTATTTTTGATTCATTTTCATGGGGCACAACAATAATAGGAGCAACATTATTTGGGAGAGATATCTTTTTACCTCTCTTCCTTTTTATTTTCTTCTTCTTCACCTCATGTGTGGGTTCAATCCTCTTTTTGGAGCTCCTTATTAATGAGATTGGTTGAATAGAAGGCTCCTCCTCGTTACCTGATTCATCATAAGAAATAATAGGAGAATATTGGGAAGTCTCTTCCCTTTCGTTAGAATTCTCTTCATCTTCTATTTCTTTTCTTTTCTTTATGTAATTGGCAATATAAGGATTTTCAATGCAATTCACCGCACAATACATATAAATTTCTTCTAGATCAAAATGAAGAACTCTATCAAGGGCAAATTCTGGAATATCCTTAGTTATACGTTTCATTTCTTCATAACCCAAGAGCAAACTAAGTTCATTATGATGTGCAAGGGAAATCAAGTCATCACAATTTTTGGACACGATATGATCATGAAACAATTTGCATTGGGTACTGAAATGATCACGTTCATTGCAAAGTTCACAAGTACGGCTAAGAAAGTTTAAATTTTCAGCACAAACATCTAGCCTCTCTTGCAACCATTTAGTTTCTAAGTGCTTATGCCTCTTGCAATATCTATCTTCCCTATTTGGTGTGTACTTGCAAACCCAATGCACTCCACAAAAATTGACATGTTTATAGGAGACATTTTCATCATGACTAGTGCAATCATCATTAGAACCATGGATATTCAAGGAGTTCATACTAACAACATTGCAATCATGCTCATCATTCAAAGATTTAGTGCCAAACATTTTAATGCATTCTTCTTCTAACACTTTGGCATAATTTTCCTTTCCATCATACTCACGAAAGATATTAAAAAGGTGAAGCGTATGAGGCAAACTTAATTCCATTTTTTTGTGGTTTTCTTTTATAGACTAACTAGTGATAAAACAAGAAACTAAAAGATTCGATTGCAAGATCTAAAGATATATCTTCAAGCACTCACCTCCCCGGCAACGGCGCCAGAAAAGAGCTTGATGTCTACTACACAACCTTCTTCTTGTAGACGTTGTTGGGCCTCCAAGTGAAGAGGTTTGTAGGACAGTAGCAAATTTCCCTCAAGTGGATGACCTAAGGTTTATCAATACGTGGAAGGTGTAGGATGAAGATGGTCTCTCTCAAACAACCCTGCAACCAAATAACAAAGAGTCTCTTGTGTCCCCAACACACCCAATACAATGGTAAATTGTATAGGTGCACTAGTTCGGCGAGGAGATGGTGATACAAGTGCAATATGGATCGTAGATATAGGTTTTTGTAATCTGAAAATATAAAAACAGCAAGGTAACTATTGATAAAAGTGAGCACAAATGGTATTGCAATGTGTTGAAACAAGGCCTAGGGTTCATACTTTCACTAGTGCAAGTTCTCTCAACAATAATAACATAATTGGATCATATAACTATCCCTCAACATGCAACAAAGAGTCACTCCAAAGTTACTAATAGCGGAGAGCAAACGAAGAGATTATGGTAGGGTACGAAACCACCTCAAAGTTATTCTTTCCAATCAATCCGTTGGGCTATTCCTATAAGTGTCACAAACAGTCCTAGAGTTCGTACTAGAATAACACCTTAAGACACAAATCAACCAAAACCCTAATGTCACCTAGATACTCCAATGTCACCTCAAGTATCTGTGGGTATGATTATATGATATGCATCACACAATCTCAGATTCATCTATTCAACCAACACATAGAACCTCAAAGAGTGCCCCAAAGTTTCCACCGGAGAATCAAGACGAAAAGGTGTGCTAACCCCTATGCATAGGTTCATGGGCGGAACCCGCAAGTTGATCACCAAAACATACATCAAGTGAATCAATAGAATAACCCATTGTCACCACGATTATCCCACGCAAGACATACATCAAGTGTTCTCAAATCATTAAAGACTCAATCCGATAAGATTACTTCAAAGGGAAAACTTAATCCATTACAAGAGAGTAGAGGGGGAGAAGAAACATAAGATCCAACTATAATAGCAAAGCTCGCGATACATCAAGATCGTGCCAAATCAAGAACACGAGAGAGAGAGATAGAACAAACACATAGCTACTGGTACATACCCTCAGCCCCGAGGGTGAACTACTCCCTCCTTGTCATGGAGAGTGCCGGGATGATGAAGATGGCTACCGGTGAGGGATTCCCCCTCCGGCAGGGTGCCGGAATAGGGTCCCGATTGGTTTTTGGTGGCTACAGAGGCTTGCGGCGGCGGAACTCCTGATCTATTCTGTTCCCCGAACGTTTTAGGGTATATTGGTATATATAGGTGAAAGAAGTACGTCAGGGGAGCCACGAGGGGCCCACGAGGGTGGAGGGCGCGCCTAGTGGGGTGGGCGCCCCCTGCCTCGTGCCTTCCTCGTTGCTTCCTTGACGTGGACTCCAAGTCTCCCGGGTTGCTTTCCTTCCAAAAATAACTTCTCCAGAAGGTTTCATTCCGTTTCGACTCCGTTTGATATTCCTTTTCTTCGAAACACTGAAACAAGGGAAAAAACAGGAACTGGCACTGGGCTCTGGGTCAATAGGTTAGTCCCAAAAGTAATATAAAAGTGCATAGTAAAGCCCATAAAACATCCAAGATGGATAATATAATAGCATGAATACTTCATAAATTATAGATACGTTGGAGACGTATCACTCGGCTATGGCGTGGGAGGACCGCGAGGCGTGGGAGCGCCTCGAGGCCGAGGCCGCCGACGAGGCCTACATGCAAGAGCTCCACCGGCAGCACCCGGAGCTCATGGAGGCGGAGCTGGCGATCTTTGCCGACGCGGAGGGCGGCGAAGTTATCGCGCTCTCCTTCGATGATAAGGTCGAAGGCGGCGAGGACGGCGGCACGGAGGGCGGCGAGGTTATCGCGCTCTCCTCTGATGACGAGGTCGAAGGCGGCGGCGATGGCGGCGCAGAGGGCGTCGAGGTGGGCCCCGAGGATGAGGAGATCGATGTCGACGAGTGGAGGAGTGCCTTCCCCAATGACCCCGACGATGGTACTGGCCCAGACCCGGCTCGCGGCACACCATACATGACGAGGAAGGATTGGCTCGACCTCTACTTCGACCGAAAGTAGTTTAGCTTAGTTTAAATTTCTGTTTTATGTTTGGTTATGCAAAACTATCTATGTTTATGTTTGAATTCATGCTAATTTTGGTTGAACTTGATCAAATTGAAGTTTACAACCTTAAGTTTAGGGGATCAACTAGAAAAGGCCAAAAATTGCTGGAGTATATATATATATCCACTAGGGGTTTTAGTCCTTTAACTTTTTAAGGATCGCCTAGAGATGTCCTTATGACTTGTTTATTTCAGTTCTTCACAATGTGATGCTCTATATGTGCAACTATTTGCCATGCAATTCAATTTCATCAATAACAGTTTCAACAATACCACTATGAATTACGATATTTGGTTGTTGTTAAGGATATTGCAGTTAACATGCCTTTTCGTTTTTCAATTGTTGTTTAGCAACATGCATTGTACTGAATGACTAAATATGCAATCCTAGGCTACATAGCAACAAGGAAGAGTGTTACCTTAATGTTCTGATGATGTCTAGATATACATGTAATAAAATCTTATATAATGGGATGGATGGAGTGTTGTACTACATCATTTTTCAATTGTTGTTTAGCTTCTAATATTAACTTGGTACTTTTAGGTACATATATCATTGCCAAAGATCCACACTTCGACCCTTTCTGCGTATGGGGCAATGAGATATTCATGAAGCAGCATCAAGTGAGGAAACTGATAAAGATTGTTATTAAAATGGGTCAAAAGATTTCAATCGAATTATTTATTTACACTTTATGCAAGACAACAGTGAACTGCGGGATGGTAAGTAAGAACCCTGTAGCCTTCTTTTTACTGCTCGTAATGAGTTGTGTTAGATGACAATATCCGAATCTTTTTTCTTTTGCAGTGGATCCTGAAGCAGTTTACTCAAGATTACCTCTCAAACTACATGATTGGCGGCCGGCCATCACAAGGGGTTGGGCTAGAGTCCTGCATGCCTTCTGCATCCAGGAGAGCACAATAGGGCCATTCCGATTCACCTTGTTCAGCAACTGGAATGTTTGTCGCCTCTTTCTTTATCGTCTGTAAAAGTACAAGTATAGAACCCTGGTACATCATTCTTTATTTGGTGCTTATGTAATTCTTAAACATATGTACCTATGAATCGAATAATGCATATTGGTTGTTTGAACCCGATGGATATGAATACAGCTATAACCTACTTTCAAGTTTAAATTAGGTACAATTTTAAATAGCAGCAATTAATTTAGGGCGAAATTACGTTGTGCAGGTCATTACAGCGCACACGGTTGGTAAAACACAAACGTTTGCGATATACACCATAATTCGAGACGGTTCACAGAGAGGAAATGCGTGCAAGCATGCACACAGTTGCCGTTCGCAAAGCGTGTGTGATGTCAGACACTATCACATACGGTGCGGGAAAACTACATGTGTGTGATTGTCTACCTATCGTACACGGTTTATAATCATGAACTGTTTGTGATGTGTCAGGCATCGTAAATCTCCCGTGCCTGGAATCTGCCTAGAATCTGCCTGGAAAGCTCCCGTGCCTAGAATATGCCTGGTTTTAGGCAGAACCACAAAACTCCGACTGCGATGGCAATGCGAGCACAAACGAGTAGCAATGATGAAGCGTTTGAGATATTCGAGATATCGGAAACGGTTATATAGGAACAACTGTATGCATCAAGGCTCCCTATCCCCGACAGTTTCTAGGTTGTGTGGGAAGGACCCGCCTATCGTCCACACCCACTTGGCGACGATTCCAAATATCGTTGCGGAAAGGGGTTAAAAAGCATTTATTTAGGATCGACGCGTACCAGTGTTTGCTTATTACTAAAATCGGTCTTACCAAGTTCATGTGATCGGTCTCACTTAGATGAGGTTTCGCCCTAACCCTAGCGCATCGGTCCCACCGAGTTGATCATGTCGGTCCCACCAAAAAGCCTAACGTTCACATTTTGGACCAGGTCGGTCTCACCGAGTTTCACTATTCGGTCCCACAAAGTTTGGTAAATTCTGTGTAACGGTTAGATTTTGTGTGGAGGCTATAAATACCCCTCCACCCCTTTCTCCATTCAAGAGAGAGCCATCAGAACGTGCCTACACTTCCACTACTCATTTTCTAAGAGAGAACCACCTACTCATGTGTTGAGACCAAGACATTCCAATCCAACCACAAGAATCTTGATCTTTAGCCTTCCCCAAGTTGCTTTCCACTCAAATCATCTTTCCACCATATCCAAATCTGTGAGAGATAGTTGAGTGTTGGGGAGGCTATCATTTGAAGCACAAGAGCAAGGAGTTCATCATCAACACATCATCTATTACCTTTTGGAGAGTGGTGTCTCCTAGATTGGTTAGGTGTCACTTGGGAGCTTCCGTCAAGATTATGGAGTTGAACCAAGGAGTTTGTAAGGGCAAGGAGATCGCCTACTTCGTGAAGATATACCCAAGTGAGGCAAGTCCTTCGTGGGCGATGGCCATGGTGGGATAGACAAGGTTGCTTCTTCGTGGACCCTTCGTGGGTGGAACCCTTCATGGACTCGCGCAACTGTTACCCTTCGTGGGTTGAAGTCTCCATCAACGTGGATGTTTGATAGCACCACCTGTCGGAACCACGCCAAAATTCTCGGTGTCTACATTGCGTTTGTCCAAACTCCTCCCTTTTACCTTCATATGCGATGATTTACATTCCGCTGTTATACTCTTAGAATTGCATGTGTAGGTTGATTGCTTGACTTGTGTTAAGTTGCTAAAATCTGACAAGACATAAAATTGGGAAAAGCTAGATTTTTATTTGGTCAAGTAGTCTAATCACCCTCCCTCCGCTCTAGACATATTTTTGATCCTACATCCTGTTATCAAATGACAACACATGTCCATGGTTAGGAAACCTTAGCCATCTTTGATCAATGAGCTAGTCTAGTAGAGGCTCACTAGGGACACCGTATTTGTTTATGTATTCACACATGTATTTAAGTTTCCGACCAATACAATTATAGCGTGAATAATAAACCTTTATCATGTATAAGAAATATAAAATAACAACTTTATTATTGCCTCTAGGGCATATTTCCTTCACTCGATAGATTACGCAGAGCTTAGTAGCTTCATTTGGCGGAAATATAAGTAGCATTTGATGGAAATATGAGCAACATTTGGTGAAACTAGTAGTTTAGCAATTAAACAAATTATAAATCAAATTTGCTATTTTTCTAAGGCGAACATGTGTGGTATAGGGTTGGATGGATGGCTCCTGTATCCGTGTCTGGACACCAGTCCAGACGGATTTTCGGACAAAGACCGTGTCCTTTTGCAGGTCGGTGTTGAAGATGCCCTTAGTCCCTAGTAACATATTCATCTCAACATGTCAACATGCCAACCTCAGAATGCAACATGCATAAAAAAAGACCTATGTTGACCGAAAATACACAGGAGCTCATGGGCGCTCCACACCCCTATACGAATATTAAATGTAAAAATTACCAAAAGTTAAAAAAATTCTAAAATTTGGTGATATCAAACCTGAGCTCTCAATCTACCCTGTGTGAAATTTCGTGAAAAAAATACCAGGAAACGTATCTGCGGCGAAGGAAATACCGTCCGAACAAAAATCCATCCAAATGTTTTTTTCTACACATACGAAATTTTTGTCTTTTTGCCACAAATGCGTTTCCTGGTATTTTCTCATGAAATTTCACACGGGAGTAGATTGGGAACCCGGGTTTGATATCTCAAAATCTCAGACTTTTTTTTCAAATTTCTCAGTATTTTTTTTGAATTTAATGTTCATATAGGGGTATGGAGCATCCGGGTGTTACAAATCCACTTCCCTATGTTGACATGCAACTATACATAGATAAAAGCTCACTTCAACATGCAAACATGCATGCAAATTTTTATTCTATTATATTTTATATTTAAACACATATTTTCACAGCTAAAAATAATTAAACATAGTAAATTATATTTATTTTTTAGTTCTAGTCCTCATAATATTACTCCAAATAATCATGTATCTACAACCAAATCTCATTGAAAAGTTTTGCTTTACACCCTCCCTTAAAAGTTTAAGTTCACATGAATCTTAAAGTGACTTAAGGCTATCGTCATATTAGCCTGCAGATCATAGGTGATTTGGATACAAAAGACTGTACTATTTTTTGATTGAATAGGTAACTTCTAATCTTATCTTTAATCTGCATTGAAATATTGAAATATGTAAACTTGTTTAGGGGTGTACCCGAAGCAAAGTTTGAAATATTGCAAACATTGTTGCCATCTTCTTCACGCTTTAAATGTTCCTAAACTTTTTTGAACGTAAATGTTCCTAATTCTTAAAATGTTTTAAACAGATTGGCTCCTGACATTGAAGCGGTGAGCAACTCCGGCATGCTCCAGAAGAAAGGGACAGCCGGTACTCCACGTGTCGAAGCTCACCATAGACGTGCCAGCGTCGCCGAGGAACCCAGCAGAAAAATATGGGAAATGGCGATGACGAGAAGGTGGAAGGCCTCCACCACGCCCGGCAGCCCCCGCACGGCGAGTCTTCCTCTTCCTCCTCCTCCTCCTCCCCCTCCTACCGACACGCCACGAAGCGCCGACGCGCGCACGGCGCCGCAGCAGCCATGGCCGACCGCTTCTTCCCCAACGACCTCCCCGACTTCGTCGCCGAGGCACCCGACGGCGGCGACCCTCCCGCCGCCGGGCTCCGCGGCCTGCTCTCGCTCCCCTACCCCAGGCTCTCCGACCGGCTCCTCCGCGCCGCCCTCCGGCTCAAAGACAAGGCACGCCGTCTCTGCTTCACTGCCTGTGTTGTGGTTTCATTTCGGGGCGCGCGCGCGCGAGGTGCTCGACTGATTGATTGTGCCCTGCAGGTCGTGCAAGAGACATGGACTAGGACGGGGGGCCATGTGACGGACTACACGCTCTACACGGGCGCGCTCGGGACGGCGCTCCTGCTGTTCAAGTCCTTCCAGGTCACCGGCGACCGCCGTGATCTCAACCTCGCCAGCGAGATCGTCCAAGCCTGCGATGCCGCGTCGCTTGGCCTGCCGTACGATGGCGACTCCTTCTCATTGTTTCAGTTTTGTAGTTGTTTTGGTTAGATTGTTCCGGTCGTTGTTAATTCATGTGAAATGGTCGCCTGGTTGCAAGGCGCAGGTTCTTGACTTTCATATGTGGGAGGGCCGGCGTCTGCGCTCTCGGAGCAGTGATTGCAAAGCATTGCAATGATCAGTTGATGGAGACCAACTTTCTGAGCTCGTTTGATGAGGTGAAGCTTCTATTAAGCGTAATTTCGGTTCTTCAGTCTGTATGTTAAATTCTGTGCTATTTTGCTACATGGTTCTAGAGTCACGGATGGTATACCTAATGTTGTTGACAGAGTTGTCTTACATTTGTGATCTTGTAGATAATTATCACAGAGAAAGTTCCAAATGAGCTGCTGTATGGAAGGGCGGGTTATTTGTGGGCTTGTTTGTTCCTGAATGAGCATCTCAGTGACAAGACAATTCCTGCCGAACACATTGTATGTTGACACTGTGATTCTGTTCCTCTTTTCACATTATTTGTTTCTGTAGAACAATGTGAAAGGTACAACTTATCTAATCATGCAAAACCGCTGCAATGAGGCAGAGTTCTGTGGCAAAGGACATAATTATGGAGGGAAGGAAGCTGTCGAACAAGGGGAGCTGCCCGCTGATGTATGAGTGGCATGGGAAGAAGTACTGGGGTGCTGCCCATGGACTCGCTGGAATCATGCATGTTCTCATGCACACTGAATTGAAGCTGGATGAGCAGGATGACGTGAAGAATACTCTGCGGTACATGATCAGTAACCGGTTTCCAAGTGGAAACTACCCCTCGAGTGAAGACAGCGAATCCGATCGCCTGGTGCATTGGTGCCATGGTGCCCCTGGTGTTGCTCTTGCACTTGCTAAGGCATATCAGGTATTGCTGCATCTGTATAGAGTTAGTCTATAGGATCTTCCTGAGTATGTATGCATCTTATTCACACCACTTATGCATACCCGTCTGGGAAGTTGTGCATGCATCTCCACATAGGCAAGTTTGTTCAGGCCTCAGCAGGAGTTTTTACTGACGACCAATTAGGCTTTGGCACAAGTTTTAGCTATGACTAATGAGCAGCCAAGCAATAGTGTTCTATTAACTAAACTTTCCCTTTGATCACAGTGATGAGCTAACCGTTTGTGTTTCAGGTCTTCCAAGATGATCACTTCAAGCAGTCCGCTGCAGAGGCTGCTGAAGTTGTCTGGAACCGTGGTCTTCTCAAGCGAGTTGGAATATGCCACGGTATAAGCGGGAATGCCTATGTATTCCTCTCACTTTATAGGCTAACCGGCAATGTTGAGTACCTCTACCGGGCTAAGGCTTTTGCTTGCTTTCTGCTTGAAAATGCTGATCGATTGATTGCTGAGGAGGCCATGCATGGTGGTGACCGTCCGTTTTCATTGTTTGAAGGAAAGGCTGGGATGGCGTATCTCCTTTTAGACATGGTTAACCCCTCGGAATCAAGGTTCCCCGCCTATGAACTTTGAGTCCCAGCATCAATGTATGTAGGCCCAGCGATCCGTCAGTCCAAACAATCTGTGTCAAAAATGATCTTACATTTTGGGACGGAGAGAGTACTTGTGTTCTTATCTACCCTGTAAAATGTACCTTAGTGCGGTTGATATCCTTGTAAATTTTAGTGTTTCTGACTCTGCAAACTTGCACCTTTGTAAAATATGTTTGTGAGGGGGTTCTGGTAATAATGCTCATCTTTGTGTTGAATAGTGCCTATTGAATGAAATGAGTACTTTGGGATGCAAATGATACCATGGCCAGCAGCCAGGGCGATTCCTTTGGGATGAAATGTGGATGTAGCCTTTCCTTGCTTAAACTTTAAGATGTAGTCTTTTCTTTTAACAACGAGGAAGTGCTCTTTTTGACCCATGATCATGAACATTTTTATGTTCTCAACCTTGGCTCTCCACATTTCATTATTTCTAACGTACTTGTCTCAACCTTGACCATCCACATTTCATTATTTCTGATGTAGTTGGAAAACACCTCTAACCTTGAAACTATTGCACATGTACTTTGGGATTCATATCTGACTGCTGACTGTGTGTTTGTTTGGCTTTTTTGGAGGGGGTCAATGGAACGAAGAGTAGAGGGGACAACGGGTCGCCCTGTCGAAGACCACACCCATGGGCGATAGGGTTGTCGGCAATACCATTCAGCTACGAAGAGTAGAGGGGACAACGGGTCGCCCTGTCGAAGACCACACCCATGGGCGATAGGGTTGTCGGCAATACCATTCAGCTGTACCAGGAAGAGGAGGTGCATAGCAGTGTGGAGACCCAACCATGAAAGATGCTCGGGAATCCCCTACGCTAAAGTAGATCAAGGAGGAACTCCCATCTCACCGAGTCAAGAGCCTTTCGGATGTCGACCTTCAAAAGTAGGGTGGGGGTCTTGCACTTATGGAGCCGGCGCATGAGGTTCCTCACATACGCGAACTTATCGTGGATGCTTCTCGTCTTGATGAAAGCACTTTCGGCGTGGGAGACTAAGGTGCGCATATGACGGGTAAGCCTGATGGTGAGAATTTTCGCAATAATTTTGGTCACCATGTGGGTAAGGCTAATGGGGCGGTACTCGGTGCTTTTCTCAGCACCCTCCTTCGGGAGGAGGACAACATTCCTGGAGTTGAGCTAATGAAGGTTGGAAGTGTGGAGGTTGACGAACAGGGGTATTACTTGCATGACATCATCCTTGATGATGCCCCAACACTTCTTGAAGAAGAGACCGATGAACCCGTCCGGTCCGGGTGCTTTGTCACCTGACATTGGTTTATGGCCTCTCAACCTCCTCCTCGGAGATAGGTTCCCCAATAGAGGACAAATCTTGGGGATCCAAGTCAAGCTCGTCCAAATTGAAATCATTGTCCCTAGTGCCACCTTTGCTCATTACACCGGAGAAGTGTGCATGAATGATGCCCTCTTTGTGGTCATGCTTCGTGACCCAACCATGGTTTGCTTGATCTAGTGGACATGGTTCTTTCTACGTCTTACGTTGACCCGAAGATGGAAAAACATGGTCTTTGCTTCACCCTCCTTAAGATTGGAGAGGCTTGCACCTTTTTTTGTGTGCTCTCTCAAGCACCGCTAAACAAGCGACCCTCCTTTTGAGCGTTGCATGAAGGTGAAATTCAGCATGCGACCGAGATCGTTGTTCTTGCGCTATGTCAAGGTGTAGGATGATCCGAAGGGCGGCATGGTGCTGAATTTTGGCGTGTTAGAGAACAAGCTCCGGCTCCATCAAAGAGGTGAGTGTCGGTTTTATTAAGTTGTGGTGAAGGGCTTGGTATGGTTCGAATGATCAGAGTGCTCACTCCAGATGTTAGAAACCACCTCATTGAAACCCAGAAGGGAAGCCCTAAAATTCTCGAATTTGAAAGTTGTCGCGGGAAACCATGGCCACCTATGGGACCAACGGTCCCTTTTTCTGGTTCGGCGGGGGGATGACACGTTGCACAAAGAGCAGAAGAGCGCGAGGCAGCACGACAGAGATCACACGAGCAGTTTTTGTTGGGTAACGTAGCAATAATTCAAAATTTTCCTACGTGTCACCAAGATCAATCTAGGAGATGCTAGCAACGAGAGAGAGGGAGTGCATCTTCATACCCTTGAAGATCGCTAAGCAGAAGCGTTACAAGAACGCGATTGATGGAGTCGTACTCGCGGCGATTCAAATCGTGGAAGATCCGATCTAGCGCCGAACGGACGGCGCCTCCGCGTTCAACACACATACAGCCCGGGGACGTCTCCTCCTTCTTGATCCAGCAAGGGGAGAGGAGAAGTTGAGGGAGAACTCCAGCAGCACGACGGCGTGGTGGCGATGGAGCTCGTGGTTCTCCGGCAGAGCTTCGCTAAGCACTACGGAGGAGGAGGAGTTGGAGACGGGGAGGGCTGCGCCAGGGGAAGGGTGCGGCTGCCCTCCCACCCCCTCACTATATATAGGGGAAGGGGAGAGGGGGGAGGCGCCCTAGGGTTTCCCCTAGGGGGCGGCAGCTTAGGGCAGATTGGATCTCCCTAGGGAAACCCTAGGGAGACTTGCCCCCCAAGCCAAGCAGGTGGAGGGTTGCCTCCCAAGCCAGGTGGAGGCGCCACACCTCCCCAAGTAACGTGGGAAAGGGTGTGGGGGCGCACAGCCCCTTAGTGGGCTGGTTTCCCCCCTCCCCTTGGCCCATGAGGCCCCGCAACACTTGCCGGGGACCCGAAACACCTTTCGGTCATGCTGGCCATAGCCTAGTACCCCCGGAACACTTCCGGACTCCAATACCCTTCGTCCAATATATCGATCTTCACCTCCGGACCATTCCGGAACTCCTCATGACGTCCGGGATCTCATCCGGGACTCCGAACTACCTTCGGTAACCACATACTATTCCCATTACAACTCTAGCGTCACCGAACCTTAAGTGTGTAGACCCTACAGGTTCGGGAACCATGCAGACATGACCGAGACACCTCTCCGGCCAATAACCAATAGCGGGATCTGGATACCCATATTGGCTCCCACATGTTCCACGATGATCTCATCGGATGAACCACGATGTCGGGGATTCAATCAATCTCGTATACAATTCCCTTTGTCTATCGGTATGTTACTTGACCGAGATTCGATCGTCGGTATTCCTATACCTTGTTCAATCTCGTTACCGGCAAGTCTCTTTACTCGTTCCGTAATGCATGATCCCGTGGCTAATTCATTAGTCACATTGAGCTCATTATGATGATGCATTACCGGGTGGGCCCAGAGATACCTCTCCGTCACACAGAGTGACAAATCCCAGTCTCGATTCGTGCCAACCCAACAGACATTTTTAGAGACACCTGTAGTGCACCTTTATAGTCACACAGTTACGTTGTGACGTTTGATACACCCAAAGCATTCCTACGGTATCTGGGAGTTGCACACTCTCATGGTCTAAGGAAACGATACTTGACATTAGAAAAGCTTTAGCAAAACGAACTACACGATCTTGTGCTATGCTTAGGATTGGGTCTTGTCCATCACATCATTCTCCCAATGATGTGATGTCGTTATCAACGACATCCAATGTCCATGGTCAGGAAACCACGACCATCTATTGATCAACGAGCTAGTCAACTAGAGGCTTACTAGGGACATGTTGTGGTCTATGTATTCACACATGTATTACGGTTTGCGGTTAATACAATTATAGCATGAATAATAGACAATTATCATGAACAAGGAAATATAATAATAACCATTTTATTATTGCCTCTAGGGCATATTTCCAACAGTCTCCCACTTGCACTAGAGTCAATAATCTAGTTCACATCGCCATGTGATCAACACTCATAGTTCACATCGCCATGTGACTAACACCCAAGAGTTTACTAGAGTCAATAATCTAGTTCACATCATCATGTGATTAACACTCAATGAGTTCCAGGGTTTGATCATGTTATGCTTACGAGAGAGGTTTTAGTCAACGGGTCTGCAACATTCAGATCCGTGTGTTCTTCGCAAATCTCTATTTCATATTGTAGATGTTGCTACTATGCTCCACTTGGAGCTATTCCAAATGGTTGCTCCACTATACGTATCTGGTTTGCTACTCAGAGTCATGCGGATAGCTTGCATCGACGTAACCCTTTACGTCGAACTCTGTTGGAAATATGCCCTAGAGGCAATAATAAAATGGTTATTATTGTATTTCCTTGTTCATGATAATTGTCTATTGTTCATGCTATAATTGTATTAACTGGAAACCGAAATACATGTGTGAATACATAGACCACAACATGTCCCTAGTGAGCCTCTAGTTGACTGGCTCGTTGATCAATAGATGGTTATGGTTTCCTAACCATGGACATTGGATGTCATTGATAACGGGATCGCATCATTAGGAGAATGATGTGATGGACAAGACCCAATCCTAAGCATAGCACAAGATCGTGTAGTTCGTCTGCTAAAGCTTTTCTAATGTCAAGTATCCTTTTCCTTAGACCATGAGATTGTGCAACTCCCGGATACCGTAAGGGTACTTTGGGTGTGCCAAACGTTACAACGTAACTGGGTGGCTATAAAGGTACACTACGGGTATCCTCGAAAGTATCTGTTGGGTTGGCACGAATCGAGACTGGGATTTGTCACTCCGTATGACGGAGAGGTATCTCTGGGCCCACTCGGTAGGACATCATCATAATGAGCTCAATGTGATCAAGGAGTTGTTCACAGGATGATGTGTTACGGGAACGAGTAAAGAGACTTGCCGCAACGAGATTGAACAAGGTATCGGTATACCGACGATCGAATCTCGGGCAAGTATTGTACCGATAGACAAAGGGAATTGTATACGGGATTGATTGAATCCTCGACATCGTGGTTCATCCGATGAGATTATCGTGGAGCATGTGGGAGCCAACATGGGTATCCAGATCCCGCTGTTGGTTATTGACTGGAGAGTTGTCTCGGTCATGTCTACGTGTCTCCCGAACCCGTAGGGTCTACACACTTAAGGTTCGGTGACGCTAGAGTTGTAGAGATATTAGTATGCGGTTAACCGAAAGTTGTTCGGAGTCTCGGATGAGATCCCGGACGTCACGAGGAGTTCTGGAATGGTCCGGAGGTAAAGATTTATATATAGGAAGTCCAGTTTCGGCCACCGGGAGAGTTTCGGGGGTCACCGGTATTGTACCTGGACCACCGGAAGGGTCCCGGGGGTCCACCGGGTGGGGCCACCTATCCCGGAGGGTCCCATGGGCTGAAGTGGCGTGGGAACCAGCCCCTGGTGGGCTGGTGCGCCCCACCCAAGGGCCCAAGGCGCTTAGGGTTGGAAACCCTAGGGGGCCGTTGCCCCCCGAGGGGGCATGCGCCCCACTGGTTGGAAACCCTAAGGGGGCCGTTGCCGCCCGAGGGGCCGCCGCCCCCCTAGATGGGATCTCCAAGGGGGGCATGCGCCCCCTAGCCCCTATATATAGTGGAGGGGAGGGAGGGCAGCCGCACCCTTAAGCCCTGGCGCCTCCCTCTCCCTCCCGTGACACCTCTTCCTCCTCCAGTAGCGCTTGGCGAAGCCCTGCTGGAATCCCGGTGCTTCCACCACCACGCCATCGTGCTGCTGGATCTCCATCAACTTCTCCTTCCCCCTTGCTGGATCAAGAAGGAGGAGACGTCTCCGCTCCGTACGTGTGTTGAACGCGGAGGTGCCGTCCGTTCGGCGCTAGGATCATGGTGATTTGGATCACGATGAGTACGTACGTGTGTTGAACGCGGAGGTGCCGTCCGTTCGGCGCTAGGATCATCGGTGATTTGGATCACGACGAGTGCGACTCCATCAACCCCGTTCTCTTGAACGCTTCCGCTCGCGATCTACAAGGGTATGTAGCTGCACTCCTCTCTCTCTCGTTGCTAGATGACTCCATAGATTGATCTTGGTGATGCGTAGAAAATTTTAAATTTCTGTTACGATCCCCAACAAACTCTTCATCACCTTCATAATCGAGAAACATTTCCTTATTCTCAAGGACAATTTTGACCGCTGTCCAATGATCCATTCCCGGATCACTCTTATACCCCCTTGCCAGACACGTGGCAAGGCACATCGCGGTACACAACATGGCATATCATATGGAGCCTATGGCTAAGGCATAGGGGATGACTTTCGTCCTTTCTCTTTCTTCTGCTGTGGTCGAGCTTCAAGTCTTAACTTCACACCTTACAACTCAGGCAAGAACTCCTTCTTTGACTGATCCATCTTGAACTCCTTCAAGATCATGTCAAGGTATGTGCTCTGTGAAAGTCTTATCAGGCATCTTGATCTATCTCTATAGATCTTGATACCCAACATGTAAGCAGTTTTACACAGGTCTTCCTTTGAAAAACTCCATTCAAATAACCCTTTATGCTTTCCAGAAATTCTACATCATTTCTGATCAACAATATGTCATCCACATATACTTATCAAAATGTTGTAGTGCTCCCACTCACTTTCTTGCAAATACAAGTTTCTTGCAAACTTTGTATAAACCCAAATGCTTTGATCACCTCATCAAAGTGTATGTTCCAACTCCGAGATGCTTGCTCCAGTCCATAGAAGGATCGCTGGAGTTTGCATACCTTTTAGCATCCTTAGGATCGACAAAACCTTCTGGTTGTATCACATACAGCCTTTCCTCACGGAAACCGTCAAGGAAACTTTGTTTTGACATCCATCTTCCAGATTTCGTAAATGAAAATGCAGCAACTACTAACAAAATTCTAACAGACTTTAGCATCGCTATGATTGAGAGAGTCTCATCACAGTCAACTCCTTGAACTTGTCGAAAACTTCTTTGAGACAAGTCGAGCTTCATAAATGGTTACATTACCATCAGTGTCTGTCTTCTTCTTAAAGATCCATTTATTCTATGGCTTGCCGATCATCGGGCAAGTCCACCAAAGTCCATACTTTGTTCTCATACATGGATCCTATCTTGGATTTCATGACTCCTAGCCATTTGTTGGAATCCGGGCCCACCATCGCTTCTCCATAGCTCATAGGTTCATCGTTGTCCAACAACATGACCTTTAAGACAGGGTTACCACTGAGAAGTTGTACACACCCTTGTCGACCTACGAGGTTCGATAGTAACTTGATCTGAAGCTCCATGATCATCATCATTAGCTTTCTCTTCAACTGAGGTAGGTGCCACAGAAACACTTTCTGTGCTGCGCTACTCTCTGGTTGAAGTAAAGGTTCAACAACCTCATCAAGTTATATCTTCCTCCCACTCAATTCTTTCGAGAGAAACTCTTTCTTGAGAAAGGACATGTTCATAGAGACAAACACTTTGCCCTCAGATCTGAGATAGAAGGTATACCCAATCGTCTTGTTTGGGTATTCTATGAAGACACAATTTTCCGCTTTGGGTTCGAGCTTTTCTGGCCGAAGCCTATCGACATAAGCATCGTAGCCCCAAACCTTAAGAAACAACAACTTAGTTTCTTGCCAAACCATAGTTCATACGGTGTCGTCTTCACGGACTTAGATGGTGCCTTATTTCAAGTGAATGTAATTGTCTCTAATGCATAACCCCAAAATGATAGTGGTAGATCGGTAAGAGACATCATAGATCGCACCATATTCAATAGGGTGCGATTACGACGTTCGGACACACCATTACGCTATGGTGTTCCAAGTGGCATCAACTGTGAAACGATTCCACCTTGTCTTTAGTGATTGCCAAACTCATAACTCAGATACTCTCCCCTTGATCAGATCGTAGGAACTTGATCTTCTTGTTATGATGATTCTCAACTTCACTCCGAAATTGCTTGAACTTTTCAAACGTTTCAGACTTATGCTTCATTAAGTAAATATACCCATATCTACTCAATTCATCGGTGATGGTGAGAAAATAATGATATCCACTGCGTGCGTCAACACTCATCAGACCACACACATCAGCATGTGTGATTTCCAACAAGTCACTTGCCCGTTCCATTGTTCCAGAAAACGGGGTTTTAGTCATCTTGCCTATGAGGCATGGTTCGCATGTGTCAGGTGATTCAAAATCAAGTGACTCCAAAAGTCCATTAGCATGGAGGTTCTTCATGCGCTTTACACCAATATGACCTAAGCGGCAGTGCCACAAGAAAATGGTACTATCATTATCAACTCTACATCTTTTGGCATCAATGTTATGAACATGTGTATCACTACGACCAAGATTCAATAAACCATTCACATTGGGTGCATGACCATAGAAGGTATTATTCATGTAAATAGAATAACCATTATTCTCTGACTTACATGAATAACTGTATTGCAATAAACATGATCTAATCATGTTCACGCTCAATGCAAACACCAATGCAAACAACATTTATTTGGGTTCAACACTAATCCCGAAGGTAGAGGGAGCATGCGATGGTGATCATATCATCTTTGGATACACTTCCAACACATATCGTCACCTCGCCCTTAGCTAGTCTCCGTATATTCCGTAGCATTTGTTTCGAGATACCAATTTTAGCAACTGAACTGGTATCTAATACACATGTGCTACTAGGAGTATTAGTAAGGTACACATCAATAACACATATATCAAATATACTTTTGTTGAAGTTGCCAGCCTTCTTATCTACCAAGTATTTGAGGCAGTTCCGCTATCAGTGACCATTCCCCTAATAGAAGCACTTCGTCTCGGGTTTTGGGTTCATGGGTTTCTTCACTGGAGCGGCAACTGGCTTGCCATTCATGAAGTTTCCCTTCTAGCCCTTGCCTTTCTTGAAACCAGTGGTCTTGTTAACCATCAATACTTGATGCTTCTTCTTGATTTCTACCTTCACGGCCTTAAGCATGACGAACAACTCCGGGATCATCTTCCCTTGCATGTTATAGTTCATCACAAAACTCTAGTAGCTTGGTGATAGTGACAAGAGAACTTTGTCAATCACTCTCTTATCTGGAAGATTAACTCCCACTTGATTCAAGCGATTGAAGTACCCAGACATTCTGAGCACATGCTCACTGGCTGAGCTATTGTCCTCCATCTAGTAGGCAAAGATCTTGTCAGAGGTCTCAAACCTCTCAACACAGGCATGAGCCTGAAATACCAATTTCAACTCTTGGAACATCTCATATGTTCCATGGCATTCAAAACGCTTTTGGAGCCCCGACTCTAAGCCGTAAAGCATGTCGCACTAAACTATCAGGTACTCATCGGAACGTGTCTGCCAGATGTTCACAATATCCACAGACGACGCCAAAGGGGTTGGCACACCGAGCGGTGCATCAAGGACAGAAGCCTTCTGCGTAGGAGTGAGGACAATCCTCAGACTACGGCCCTATTCCGCACAATTGCTTACAATATCTTTCAACTTAGTCTTTCTCTAGGAACGTATTAAAACAAGGAGCTAAAGCGCGAGCTATTAATCCACAACATAATTTGCAAAGACAATTTAGACTAGGTTCATGATAATTAAGTTCATCTAATCAAATTATTAATGAACTCCCACTTAGATAGACATCCCTCTATTCATCTAAGTGATACATGATCCGAATCGACTAGGCCGTGTCCGATCATCATGTGAGACGGACTAGTCATCAACGGTGAACATCTCCATGTTGATCGCATCTACTATACGACTCATGTTCGACCTTTCGGTCTCTTGTGTTCCGAGGCCATGTCTGTACATGCTAGGATCATCAAGTCAACCTAAGTGTTTCGCATGTGTAAATCTAGCTTACACCCGTTGTATGCGAACGTTAGAATCTATCACACCCGATCATCACGTGGTGCTTCGAAACAACGATCCTTCGCAATGGTGCACAGTTAGGGGGAACACTTCCTTGAAATTTTGTGAGGGATCATCTTATTTATGCTACCGTCGTTCTAAGCAAATAAGATGCAAACATGATAAACATCACATGCAATTCATAAAGTCACATGATATGGCCAATATCATCTTGCGCCTTCGATCTCCATCTTCGAGGCGCGGCATGATCACCATCGTCACCGGCATGACACCATGATCTCCATCATCGTGTCTTCATGAAGTTGTCTCGCCAACTTTTACTTCTACTACTATGGCTAACGGTTAGCAATAAAGTAAACTAATTACATGGCGTTTACATTGACTCGCAGGTCATAAAATAAATTAAGACAACTCCTATGGTTCCTGCCGGTTGTCATACTCATCGACATGCAAGTCGTGATTCCTATTACAAGAACATGATCAATCTCATACATCACATATATAATTCATCACATCCTTTTGGCCATATCACATCACATGGCATACCCTGCAAAAACAAGTTAGGCGTCCTCTAATTGTTGTTTGCATGTTTTACGTGGCTGCTATGGGTTTCTAGCAAGAACATTTCTTACCTACGCAAAAGCCACAACGGTGATATGCCAATTGCTATTTACCCTTCATAAGGACACTCTTCATCGAATCCGATTCGACTAAAGTGGGAGAAACAGACACCCGCTAGCCACCTTATGCAACAAGTGCATGTCAGTCGGTGGAACCTGTCTCACGTAAGCGTACGTGTAAGGTCGGTCTGAGCCGCTTCATCCCACAATGCCGCCAAATCAAGATAGGACTAGTAACGGCAAGCAAATTGACCAAATCATCGCCCACAACTACTTGTGTTCTACTCGTGCATAGAATCTACGCATAGACCTAGCTCTCAATGCCAATGTTGGGTAACGTAGCAATAATTCAAAATTTTCCTACATGTCACCAAGATCAATCTAGGAGATGCTAACAACGAGAGAGAGGGGGTGCATCTTCATACCCTTGAAGATTGCTAAGCGGAAGCGTTACAAGAACGCGATTGATGGAGTCGTACTCGCGGCGATTCAAATCGCGGAAGATCTGATCTAGCGCCGAACGGACGGCGCCTCCGCGTTAAACACACGTACAGCCCGGGGACGTCTCCTCCCTCTTGATCCAGCAAGGGGAGAGGAGAAGTTGAGAGAGAACTCCAGCAGCACGACGACGTGGTGGCGATGGAGCTCGTGGTTCTCCGGCAGAGCTTCGCTAAGCACTACGGAGGAGGAGGAGGAGGAGTTGGAGAGGGGGAGGGCTGCGCCAGGGGAAGGGTGCGGCTGCCCTCCCACCCCCTCACTATATATAGGGGGAAGGGGATAGAGGGGAGGCGCCCTAGGGTTTCCCCTAGGGGGCGGCGGCTAGGGCAGATTGGATCTCCCTAGGGAAACCCTAGGGAGACTTGCCCCCCAAGCCAAGCAGGTGGAGGCTTGCCTCCCAAGCCAGGTGGAGGCGCCCCACCTCCCCAAGTAACGTGGGAAAGGGTGTGGGGGCGCACAGCCCTTAGTGGGCTGGTTTTCCCCCTCCCCTTGGCCCATGAGGCCCTGCAACACTTGCCGGGGCCCCGAAACACCTTTCGGTCATGCTGGCCATAGCCTGGTACCCCCGGAACACTTCCGGACTCCAATACCCTTCGTCCAATATATCGATCTTCACCTCCGGACCATTCCGGAACTCCTCGTGACGGCCGAGATCTCATCCGGGACTCCGAACTACCTTCGGTAACCACATACTATTCCCATTACAACTCTAGCGTCACCGAACCTTAAGTGTCTAGACCCTACGGGTGCGGGAACCATGCAGACATGACAGAGACACCTCTCCGGCCAATAACCAATAGCGGGATCTGGATACCCATATTGGCTCCCACATGTTCCACGATGATCTCATCGGATGAACCACGATGTCGGGGATTCAATCAATCTCGTATACAATTCCCTTTGTCTATCGGTATGTTACTTGCCCGAGATTCGATCATCGGTATCCCTATACCTTGTTCAATCTCGTTACCGGCAAGTCTCTTTACTTGTTCCGTAACGCATGATGCCGTGGCTAACTCATTAGTCACATTGAGCTCATTATGATGATGCATTACTGAGTGGGCCCAGAGATACCTCTCTGTCACACGGAGTGACAAATCCCAGTCTCGATTCGTGCCAACCCAATAGACACTTTCAGAGACACCTGTAGTGCATCTTTATAGTCACCCAGTTACGTTGTGACGTTTGATACACCCAAAGCATTCCTACGGTATCCGGGAGTTGCACAATCTTATGGTCTAAGGAAACGATACCTGACATTAGAAAAGCTCTAGCAAAACGAACTACACAATCTTGTGCTATGCTTAGGATTGGGTCTTGTCCATCACATCATTCTCCCAATGATGTGATCCCGTTATCAACGACATCCAATGTCCATGGTCAGGAAACCACGACCATCTATTGATCAACGAGCTAGTCAACTAGAGGCTTACTAGGGACATGTTGTGGTCTATGTATTCACACATGTATTATGGTTTCTGGTTAATATAATTATAGCATGAATAATAGACAATTATCATGAACAAGGAAATATAATAATAACCATTTTATTATTGCCTCTAGGGCATATTTCCAACAGCTTTTACCCAGGTTCGGGCCGCCGTGAGGCGTAAAACCCTACTCCTGCTTTGGTGGATTGATGGTGGAATATGGTGGAAAACATAGCGCTCTGCCCGACAGGGTTGCCTCGGGGCGAGAACGGCTACGCGCGTATGAGTGTACAAAGGTCCGAATCCTTTCTCTAGTTGCCATGTGCCTCCTTTTATAGATCAAGGGGTCACCACAGTGGCAAATCAGTCATTATGCACTGATTAGATAGCAAATAGTGCTATCATACCTAACTCTGCAGGCTGACAGAGCGCATTAAATGCGCCGCTCAATGTCACATCGTAGCTTGCCCAGCAGTTGCCAGCTTCGCGTCTGCTCGCTTGACACGTCGTAGGACGGGTGTTGCCTCTAGATATTTTTTGTACGAAGTGGCTGCCAGGTGGCATATATCAGCCACTTAGTCACTTTGGAGCTTGACACCGCACTGATCGATGACGTGTGTCATGGTGAGGTGGTGCGGTGGAGTCTTGGCGGAGTGTTGTGTTTCCGCGGGCCCCGGCAGGCTTGCCAAGGCGGTCTTGGGGGTCGCTGCCGGGACGATCCTCGTCCTTGACAGGCCCGCCTGCCTAGCAAGGGAGGCTTTTCCCTTTGTGGCATCTTATCTCTCTAGCTTCTATTTGGCCTTCTTGATCTGCGCCTTGGTGTTGGTCATGGTGTTGTAATCTTGCCTTCTGGCCTATGCACAGTTCGGGCAACAGACCCAAGGTTTGTTGTACCGACAGAAGTCCCCGGGCCTGCCCCGATCGCGCTGCCAGACGTCGTCGGGGTAGGCCCTAATAAGTGCACAGGCAGGGTCATGGAAGAGGTTGGCCCCTTGAGATCTTCTTTGCTTCTTCATTAATCTTGAGTCCGGGCCGGTTTCCGTTCTTCCCACGCGTTGTGTAAAGCCAATTGTGGTGGGGCCACTTTTTGTAATGGCCCGTGAATGACTTTAACGCACGGGGTAGAAACCGCTAATTCACTCTTCCCACCACGCACTTATCTTTAGCCACGTATGCTGCATGCATCGCGGGGCAGGTAACGGAGGCGCGTGGTGCGGGAGAGCATCAAGGCGGGGGCCTGGTCTTCTTGGGTTGGTGGAGGAGGACGGCGTTTACACGCCGGGGAATCAGCCCCCTGCCTCCGGCTTTGCCTATAAAAGGAGGAGTGGGGGAGAGGCGGAGGCATTCATCCTCATATCCCTTCTCCTTCATTTTCCGCCTTCTCTTGAATATGCTGAAGGGAAGAGCCCGGGGCCGGGCCATAGCATAGAGCTGACACCGTCGAACGCTCATGCCGACGTCTGGGGAGTGAGTCTGGTCCAGGTCCAGAGACGGCGTGGTAGACGAGCCGTTCATGATGCGGGAGACAACATGCTTCCCCATTGCGGTGAAGTGCTCGCCTCTACGGCCTTGACCGTTCGCCTGGTGGAGAGCGTGGCATCCTGCTCTATGCTTGTCGTCCTGGCGTCAAGGTCCTTGGAATCCTTGGCGCCCGTCTGGGGTGCTGGGCTTGAGATCGTTGGTAATCCCAACACTACCCCTCCCCTCGGAACCGGGGGTGACGCCGAAGAGGAGGGCGCCTTCTTGCCTGCCAAGGTGGGGCACAACACGCTCCGAGTGCCCTGGCCATCTAGGTCACACGCCGTCTCTTCGGGAGGAGCGCCGGACCGCGAGGTCGGCGTTCCCTGGAGAGGTGTTGATGAAGATGAAGCCAGGGAAGACGGAGAAGGCGGGAGGCAGGCCGTCAGGTCAGAGTACGATTGCACCGACGCATTCATCTCATACAGGCGACCTGCCGCCTCGTCTTTTCGCTCTTCCCCTCTCCTCCCCGGCACCATCATCACCGGCCTCCCGGCCACCGGGGAGGGGCCCGCTCTGTTGGTGCCTTCGCCTCCTCCAGTGGTCTTCCAACTGAGCTTTGGTGGATGACTCCACTGTCGCTCGAGCTGGGGCTTCTTTCTGGTCCTGGAGGTGGTGACCAGGGCACCACCGAGCTGCTCCTTCTGTTGGGGAACGTAGCAGAAATTCAAAATTTTCTACGCATCACCAAGATCAATCTATGGAGTTTACTAGCAACGAGAGGGAAGGAGTGCATCTACATACCCTTGTAGATCGCGAGCGGAAGCGTTCAAGAGAACGGGGTTGATGGAGTCGTACTCGTCGTGATCCAAATCACCGATGATCCTAGCGCCGAACGGACGGCACCTCCGCGTTCAACACACGTACGGAGCAGCGACGTCTCCTCCTTCTTGATCCAGCAAGGGGGGAGGAGAGGTTGATGGAGATCCAGCAGCACGACGGCGTGGTGGTGGAAGTAGCGGGATCCCGGCAGGGCTTCGCCAAGCGCAAGCGGGGAGGAAGAGGTGTCACGGGAGGGAGAGGGAGGCGCCAGGGCTTGGGTTTTGCTGCCCTCCCTCCCCCCCACTATATATAGGGCCAAGGGAGAGGGGGGGGGCGCAGCCTTGGCCCTTCCTCCAAGGAAGAGTGCGCCAGGGAGGAGTCCTTCCTCCCCAAGGCACCTCGGAGGTGCCTTCCCCCTTTAGGACTCTCCCTTTATCTTATCTCTTGGCGCATGGGCCTCTTGGGGCTGGTTCCCTTGGCCCATATAGGCCAAGGCGCACCCCCTACAGCCCATGTGCCCCCCCGGGGCTGGTGGACCCCCTTGGTGGACCCCCGGACCCCTTTCGGCACTCCCTGTACAATACCGATAAAGTGCGAAACTTTTCCGGTGACCAAAATAAGACTTCCCATATATAAATCTTTACCTCCGGACCATTCTGGAACTCCTCGTGACGTCCGGGATCTCATCCGGGACTCCGAAGAACTTTCGGGTTACCGCATACTAATATCTCTACAACCCTAGCGTCACCGAACCTTAAGTGTGTAGACCCTACGGGTTCGGGAGACACGCAGACATGACCGAGACGACTCTCTGGTCAATAACCAACAGCGGGATCTGGATACCCATGTTGGGTCCCACATGCTCCTCGATGATCTCATCGGATGAACCACGATGTCGAGGATTCAATCAATCCCGTATTCAATTCCCTTTGTCTACCGGTATGGTACTTGCCCGAGATTCGATCGTCGGTATTCCGATACCTTGTTCAATCTCGTTACCGGCAAGTCTCTTTACTCGTTCGTAACACATCATCCCGTGATCAACTCCTTGGTCACATTGTGCACATTATGATGATGTCCTACCGAGTGGGCCCAGAGATACCTCTCCGTTTACACGGAGTGACAAATCCTACTCTCGATTCGTGCCAACCCAACAGACACTTTCGGAGATACCTGTAGTGCACCTTTATAGCCACCCAGTTACGTTGTGACGTTTGGTACACCCAAAGCATTCCTACGGTATCCGGGAGTTGCACAATCTCATGGTCTAAGGAAATGATACTTGTCATTAGAAAATCTCTGAGCAAACGAACTACACGATCTTGTGCTAGGCTTAGGATTGGGTCTTGTCCATCACATCATTCTCCTAATGATGTGATCCCGTTATCAACGACATCCAATGTCCATGGTCAGGAAACCATAACCATCTATTGATCAACGAGCTAGTCAACTAGAGGCTTACTAGGGACATGGTGTTGTCTATGTATCCACACATGTATCTAAGTTTCCTATCAATACAATTCTAGCATGGATAATAAACGATTATCATGAACAAGGAAATATAATAATAACCAATTTATTATTGCCTCTAGGGCATATTTCCAACAGTCTCCCACTTGCACTAGAGTCAATAATCTAGTTCACATCACCATGTGATTAACACTCACCGGTCACATCACCATGTGACCAACATCCAAAGAGTTTACTAGAGTCAACAATCTAGTTCACATCTCTATGTGATTAACACTCAATGAGTTCTGATTTGATCATGTTATGCTTGTGAGAGAGGTTATTAGTCAACGGGTCTGAACCTTTCAGATCCGTGTGTGCTTTACGAATATCTATGTCATCTTGTGGATGCTACCACGCGCTATTTGGAGCCATTTCAAATGATTGCTCTACTATACGAATCCGGTTTACTACTCAGAGTCATCCGGATTAGTGTCAAAGTTCGCATCGACGTAACCCTTTACGACGAACTCCTTTTCACCTCCATCATCGAGAAAATTCCTTAGTCCACTACATACTAAGGATAAATTCGACCGCTGTCATGTGATCCATTCCCGGATCACTATTGTACCCCTTGACCAACTCATGGCAAGGCACACTTCATGTGCGGTACACAGCATAGCATACTGTAGAGCCTACGTCTGAAGCATAGGGGACGACCTTCGTCCTTTCTCTCTTTTCTGCTGTGGTCAGGTCTTGAGTCTTACTCAATACTCACACCTTGTAACACAGCCAAGAACTCCTTCTTTGCTGATCTATTTTGAACTCTTTCAAAATCATGTCAAGGTGTGCGTTCTTTGAAAGTATCATCAGGCGTCTTGATCTATCTCTATAGATCTTGATGCCCTTTATGTAAGCAGCTTTATCCAGGTCTTCCTTTGAAAAACTCCTTTCAAACAACCCTTTATGCTTTTCAAAAAATTTACATCATTTCGGATCAACAATATGTCATTCACATATACTTATCAGAAATGTTGCAGTGCTCCCACTCACTTTATTGTAAATACAAGTTTCTAACAAACTTTGTATAAACCCAAAAACTTTGATCACTCCATCAAAGTGTATATTCTGACTCCGAGATGCTTGCTCTAGTCCATGGAAGGATCGCTGGAGCTAGCATACCTTTTAGCATCCTTAGGATCGACATAACCTTTCTGATTGTATCACATACAACCTTTCCTTACGAAAACTGGTAAGGAAACTTGTTTTGACATCCATCTGCTAGATTGCAGCTAATGCTAACGTGATTCCGACGGACTTAAGCATCACTACGGATGAGAAAATCTCATCGTAGTCAACTCCTTGAACTTGTGGAAATACTCTTTGCCACAAGTTGAGCTTCATAGACGGTAACATTACCGTCCACGTCCGTCTTCTTCTCAAAGATCCATTTATCTCAGATTTCATGGTTTCTAACCATTTGTCGGAATATGGGCCCACCATCGCTTCTCCATAGCTCGTAGGTTCAGTATTGTCCAACAACATGATATCTCAGACAGGATCACGTACCACTCTGAAGTAGCACGCATCCTCGTCGTCCTACGAGGTTTGGTAGTGACTTGATCCGAAGTTTCATGATCACTATCATAAGCTTCCACTTCAATTGGTGTAGGTGCCACAGGAACAACTTCCTGTGCCCTGCTACACACTAGTTGAAGTGACGGTTCAATAACCTTATCAAGTCTCCACTATCCTCCCACTCAATTCTTTCGAGAGAAACTTTTCCTCGAGAAAGGACTCGTTTCTAGAAGCAATTACTTTTGCTTCCAGATCTGAAATAGGAGGTACACCCAACTGTTTTGGGTATTCTATGAAGATGCATTTATCCGCTTTGGGTTCGAGCTTATCAGCCTGAAACTTTTTCACATAAGCATCGCAGCCCCAAACTTTTAAGAAACGACAACTTAGGTTTCTCTAAACGGTGTCGTCTCAACGGAATTGCGTGGTGCCCTATTTAAAGTGAATGCGGTTGTCTCTAATGCCTAACCCATAAACGATAGTGGTAATTCGATAAGAGACATCATGGCATGCACCATATCCAATAGGGTGCAGTTATGATGTTCGGACACACCATCACACTATGGTGTTCCAGGCGGTATTAATTGTGAAACACTTTCCACAATGTCTTAATTGTGTGCCAAACTCGTAACTCAGATACTCATCTCTATGATCATATCACAGATATCTTATCCTCTTGTCACGACGATCTTCAACTTCACTCTGAAATTACTTGAACCTTTCAATAATTCAGACTTGTGTTTCATCAAGTAAATACACTCAGCATCTACTCAAACCATCTGTGAAGTAAGAACATAACGATATCCACTGCATGCCTCAGCACTCATTGGACTGCATACATCAAAATGTATTACTTCCAATAAGTTGCTCTCTTGTTCCATCTTACTGAAAACGAGGCCTTACAGTCATCTTGCCCATGTGGTATGATTTGCATGTCTCAAGTGATTCAAAATCAAGTGAGTCCAAACGATCCATCTGCATGGAGTTTCTTCATGCATATATACCAATAGACATGGTTTGCATGTCTCAATCTTTTCAAAAGCGAGTGAGTCCAAAGATCCATCTACATGGAGCTTCTTCATGCGTTTTATCCCAATATGACTCAAATAGCAGTGCCACAAGTATGTGGTACTATCATTACTTTTGGCATGAACATGTGTATCACTACGATCGAGATTCATTTTAGGTGCAAGACCATTGAAGGTATTATTCAAATAAACAGAGTAACTATTATTCTCCTTAAATGAATAACCGTAAAACATAATCCAATCATGCTCAACACAAACACCAAATCTCGATGGTAGAGGGAGCATGCGATGCTTGATCACATCAACCTTGGAAACACTTCCAACACATATCGTCATCTCACCTTTAGCTAGTCTCCGTTTATTCCGCAGCTTTTATTTCGAGTTACTAACACTTAGCAACCGAACCAGTATCTAATACCCTGGTGCTGCTAGGAGTACTAGTAAAGTACACATTCATACAATGTATATCCAATATACTTCTGTCGACCTTTGCCTGCCTTCTCATCTACCAAGTATCTAGGGTAGTACTGCTACAGTGACCGTTCCTCTCATTACAGAAGCACTTAGTCTCGGGTTTGGGTTCAACCTTGGGATTCTTCACTAGAGCAGCAAATGACTTGCTGTTTCATGAAGTATCCCTTTTGCCCTTGCCCTTCTTAAACTAGTGGTTTTACTAACCATCAACAATTGATGCTCCTTCTTGATTTCTACTTTCGCGGTGTCAAACATTGCGAGTTGCTCAAGGATCATCATGTCCATCCCTGATATGTTATAGTTCATCACGAAGCTCTACTAGCTTGGTGACAGTGACTATGGAGAACCATCACTATCTCATCTGGAAGATCAACTCCCACTCGATTCAAGCGATTGCGGTACTCAGACAATCTGAGCACATGCTCAACGATTGAGCTTTTCTCCCTTTAGTTTGCAGGCTTAAGAAACTTGTCAGAGGTCTCATACCTCTTGACGTGGGCACTAGTCTAAAATCCCAATTTCAGTTTTCGGAACATCTCATATGTTCTGCGACGTTTCAAAAACGTCTTTGGTGCCACAATTCTAAACCGTTAGCATTACACACTGAACTATCACGTAGTCATCAAAACGTGTATGTCAGATGTTCCGCAACATCTACAGACGACGCTGAGGTTCAGCACACCGAGCGGTGCATTAAGGACATAAGCCTTCTGTGCAGCAATGAGGACAATCCTCAGTTTACGGACCCAGTCCGCATAATTGCTGCTACCAGCTTTCAACTAAATTTTCTCTAGGAACGTATTTTAAACAGTAGAATTAAAGCGTCTGACATAATTCGCAAAGACCTTTTGACTATGTTCATGATAATGAAGTTCATCTGATTATTGAACTCCCACTCAGATAGACATTCCTCTAGTCATCTAAGCGATACATGATCCGAGTCAAACTAGGCCGTGTCCGATCATCACGTGAGACGGACTAGTCATCATCGGTGAACATCTCCATGTTGATCGTATCTTCTATACGACTCATGCTCGACCTTTCGGTCTCTTGTGTTCCGAGGCCATGTCTGTACATGCTAGGCTCGTCAAGTCAACCTAAGTGTTTTGCATGTGTTCCGAGGCCATGTCTGTACATGCTAGGCTCGTCAACACCCGTTGTATTCGAACGTTAGAATCTATCACACCCGATCATCACGTGGTGCTTCGAAACAACGAACCTTCGCAACGGTGCACAGTTAGGGGGAACACGTCTCTTGAAATTTTAGTGAGGGATCATCTTACTTACTACCGTCGTTCTAAGCAAATAAGATGCATAACATGATAAACATCACATGCAATCAAATAGTGACATGATATGGCCAATATCATTTTGCTCCTTTGATCTCCATCTTCGGGGCACCATGATCATCTTTGTCACCGGCATGACACCATGATCTCCATCATTGTGTCTTCATGAAGTTGTCACGCCAACGATTACTTCTACTTCTATGGCTAACGCGCTTAGCAATAAAGTAAAGTAATTTACATGGCGTTATTCAATGACACGCAGGTCATACAAAAAATAAGACAACTCCTATGGCTCCTGCCGGTTGTCATACTCATCGACATGCAAGTTGTGATTCCTATTACAAGAATATGATCAATCTCATACATCACATATATCATTCATCACATCTTCTGGCCATACCACATCACATAGCACATGCTGCAAAAACAAGTTAGACGTCCTCTAATTGTTGTTGCATGTTTTACGTGGCTGCTATGGGATTCTAGCAAGAACGTTTCTTACCTATGCAAAAGCCACAACGTGATATGCCAATTTCTATTTACCCTTCATAAGGACCCTTTTCATCGAATCCGATCCGACTAAAGTGGGAGAGACAGACACCCGCTAGCCACCTTATGCAACTAGTGCATGTCAGTCGGTGGAACCTGTCTCACGTAAGAGTACGTGTAAGGTCGGTCCGGGCCGCTTCATCCCACGATGCCGCCGAATCACGATAAGACTAGTAACGGCAAGTAAATTGACAAAATCGACGCCCACAACTACTTTGTGTTCTACTCGTGCATAGAAACTACGCATAGACCTAGCTCATGATGCCACTGTTGGGGAACGTAGAAGAAATTCAAAATTTTCTACGCATCACCAAGATCAATCTATGGAGTTTACTAGCAACGAGAGGGAAGGAGTGCATCTACATACCCTTGTAGATCGCGAGCGGAAGCGTTCAAGAGAACGGGGTTGATGGAGTCGTACTCGTCGTGATCCAAATCAGCGATGATCCTAGCGCCGAACGGACGGCACCTCTGCGTTCAACACACGTACGGAGCAGCGACGTCTCCTCCTTCTTGATCCAGCAAGGGGGGAGGAGAGGTTGATGGAGATCCAGCAGCACGACGGCGTGGTGGTGGAAGTAGCGGGATCCCGGCAGGGCTTCGCCAAGCGCAAGCGGGGAGGAAGAGGTGTCACGGGAGGGAGAGGGAGGCGCCAGGGCTTGGGTTTTGCTTCCCTCCCTCCCCCCCCACTATATATAGGGCCAAGGGAGAGGGGGGGCGCAGCCTTGGCCCTTCCTCCAAGGAAGGGTGCGGCCAGGGAGGAGTCCTTCCTCCCCAAGGCACCTCGGAGGTGCCTTCCCCCTTTAGGACTCTCCCTTTATCTTATCTCTTGGCGCATGGGCCTCTTGGGGCTGGTTCCCTTGGCCCATATAGGCCAAGGCGCACCCCCTACAGCCCATGTGCCCCCCCGGGGCTGGTGGACCCCCTTGGTGGACCCCCGGACCCCTTTCGGCACTCCCTGTACAATACCGATAAAGTGCGAAACTTTTTCGGTGACCAAAATAAGACTTCCCATATATAAATCTTTACCTCCGGACCATTCTGGAACTCCTCGTAACGTCCGGGATCTCATCCGGGACTCCGAAGAACTTTTGGGTTACCGCATACTAATATCTCTACAACCCTAGCGTCACCGAACCTTAAGTGTGTAGACCCTACGGGTTCGGGAGACACGCAGACATGACCGAGACGACTCTCCGGTCAATAACCAACAGCGGGATCTGGATACCCATGTTGGCTCCCACATGCTCCTCGATGATCTCATCGGATGAACCACGATGTCGAGGATTCAATCAATCCCGTATTCAATTCCCTTTGTCTACCGGTATGGTACTTGCCCGAGATTCGATCGTCGGTATTCCGATACCTTGTTCAATCTCGTTACCGGCAAGTCTCTTTACTCGTTCGTAACACATCATCCCGTGATCAACTCCTTGGTCACATTGTGCACATTATGATGATGTCCTACCGAGTGGGCCCAGAGATACCTCTCCGTTTACACGGAGTGACAAATCCCAGTCTCGATTCGTGCCAACCCAACAGACACTTTCGGAGATACCTGTAGTGCACCTTTATAGCCACCCAGTTACGTTGTGACGTTTGGTACACCCAAAGCATTCCTACGGTATCCGGGAGTTGCACAATCTCATGGTCTATGGAAATGATACTTGTCATTAGAAAAGCTCTGAGCAAACGAACTACACGATCTTGTGCTAGGCTTAGGATTGGGTCTTGTCCATCACATCATCCTCCTAATGATGTGATCCCGTTATCAACGACATCCAATGTCCATGGTCAGGAAACCATAACCATCTATTGATCAACGAGCTAGTCAACTAGAGGCTTACTAGGGACATGGTGTTGTCTATGTATCCACACATGTATCTGAGTTTCCTATCAATACAATTCTAGCATGGATAATAAACGATTATCATGAACAAGGAAATATAATAATAACCAATTTATTATTGCCTCTAGGGCATATTTCCAACACCTTCCGCCCTCCTCCTTCGCAACCTCGTGACTCCTGATCTTGTCAGGCTACGCCCGACAGGCCATGACGGGACCGGGGTGGACTCCTGCTTGGGTGCTGCTCCCACCCCCTTCTCTTCCCACCACGCTACCTAGGATAAGAGGAACAAGGAGAGGAGTTTACGGGGCACTTATCTTCTTTCAATCTTAAATCTGTAGGCACTTGCCAAATTTTAGTTCAAATAATGTAATCCCTTGAATCCATGTTTGTGTCCTGTAAGGTTTGTACTTGTTTGAAGCATATTAATGAAAAAGATAAACCTTGCCGGGGACTCGTGCATGTATATGGCCATGCAGAGGTGGAATGCCTCTATATTTTGAAATAAACGAGTTTCCCTAGTAAGCTATCTTGCCGGTACCCTCTATTTGGCTGCCGGGGAGCTAAGCTTGCCGGGCACAAATTGTAACGAGGGACCAGCCCCCCGCCAACCTTTATTCATCAAAGGCCACTGCGACCATCCTGACCGAAGCAACGTTCGAGTCAAAGGATGGGAGCACCTAAGTTTCAAAAAGCGGCGAGGTTTTCTTATGCACAAGTCTTGTCGGGTGGTAGGTGCGACATATGCCAACGGGTGGCTTATCATTGTGGGAGCTAGTAAGACATCGCCGGAGCCTGGAAACGGGATAAGGCGAAGACATGCACGCCGGCGAATCTTACCCAGGTCCGGGGCTCTCCGTGGAGATAACACCCCTAGTCCTGCTCTGCGGGGTCTCCGCATGATCACTAGATCAGCACAAGTGGCTACAAGTGGCTCCTTGAGCTGTTTTGCTAGAGGAGGAAGAAAGGCAAGGCTAGCTCTCCTCTTCTCTCTACGTGGTGTCTAAAATTCTAAGAGATCAACCCTTTGCATGGGTGCCCTGGGGGGTTTATATAGGCCTACCCCCCAGGGGTACAATGGTAATCCGGCTGGATGCGGGTCCAGGCCGTCAGTGTCTGTATCCGCCGGCTTCTCCGCCGGCCGTTGGGGCCCGCCGACTGGTGGGTCCCGCCGGCTGCTGGTTACTGTAGCCTCGCCCCTGATGACGAGGGCTTTGCTGAGGTAAGCATGGCTACAGTGCCGCCGTCCGGCGGACTCTCACTGTAGCCTTACCTCGTCTTGTCTTCTTAATGATGCACATACTTCGAGGGAGTGAGGTAGCCGGCTATTGGGATCCGGCTACACCCCAGGCCGACTAAAAGGGGGCTTGACCGCCTTCGAGCGTCTCTCTGGCTGTAGGGGCCCACCGCCCGCGGGCCGTACTGACAACCCGTCGTGGGTGGCGTCATGGTCAACATGGCTACAGTGCCGCGCCAGACGGGGGATGGCCGACCCGTACGGCGCACTGTGGCCATGCGTGCTCCGGGATTCGGGGGTGGCAGACTTTACTGTAGCCATGCCCGGTCTTGTCACCGTTATGTGGGTGCTGTCCTGGAGGGTGCAATCTTGGGCGCTTGCCGGGAGTCGGTCTTATTGTGGCCGGCTTCTTGGAGTCGGCCTTCTTGTGGCTGGCTTCTTGGAGTCGGCCTTCTTGTGGCCGGCTTCTTGGAGTCGGCCTTCTTGTGGCTGGCTTCTTGGAGTCGGCCTTCTTGTGGCCGGCTTCTTGGAGTCGGCCTTCTTTTGGCTCTCTTCAGGAGGGTTTCGGGGTCGGGCCGCCTTCCAGCAGTCGGCCTGTGAGATGGCCAGCCAGGGGAAGGCGGCCCTGTGCTTTGGGTGCTTGAAGCCTCGACCGGCCTGATAATTTTTGAAGAGCCAGGGGGAGTCGGTTAGGCTACCCGTGGTCATTTACTCCGACAGTAGTCCCTGAAGCTGGTTGGGCTTCGCGGCTGAAAGGAGGATGAGAAGCTTAATCAGCTTCCTATCTTGAGGAGCCAGCAGCTAGGAGCCGGCTTTGATCAGGTGCGCCGTCTTGGTGAGGCCTCGAAATCTGAAGGCGGGAATCAGCTGGCGCGCGCTCCTGGTTGCGGGTCGGCCGCTTGCCGCCTGCGCACCACGTGGCGCCCTCCGGCTGGGAGAGCCTGCCAGCCCACGCGCGTGACGGGACGCCGCCATAGGCCCGGGCCCGCCACTTCCATGCCTCGGCCCGGGTGTGGATCTTCTGTGGCCCAAAACGGGCCATTCGCCTTCCAACGGCAGTTTCCGCACGCCGTTAGGGCACAGGAATCGCGGGACGTGGGGGAGTGGGCGCAATTAATCCCACGCCCCCCACACCTCGCCGCCTTGGCTTCGCCGCACGAGGCTATAAATAGGGGGTCCAAGTGTCCGTTACCGTAGGACAGGCTATCGATAGATGTTTTCTTCCCTGCAGGGGTGCACCAACTTACCCACCACGCTCGATTAACTCCGGCCGGACACACTTTCCTGGGTGCACCAACTTGTGACGCCCTCGATTCAATCGTACACTAATCATGCACGCAAATGTGTACGATCAAGATCAAGGACTCACGGGAAGATATCACAACACAACTCTAGACACAAAATAAAATAATACAAGCTTTATATTACAAGCCAGGGGCATCGAGGGCTCGAATACATAAGCTCGAATACACAAGAGTCAGCGGAAGCAACAATATCTGAGTACAGACATGAGTTAGAAAAGTTTGCCTTAAGAAGGCTAGCACAAAAGCAACAACGATCGAAAAGGCAAGGCCTCCTGCCTGGGAGCCTCCTAACTACTCCTGGTCGTCGGCGGCCTCCACGTAGTGGTAGGCACCCTCAGTGCAGTAGCAGTTGTCGTCGAAGGTGGCGTCTGGATCCTGGGCTCCACCATCTGGCTGCGACATCCGAGAAGAATGGAAAAGGGGAAAAAGGGGGGAGCAAAGCAACCATGAGTACTCATCCAAAGTACTCGCAAGCAAGGATCTACACTACATATGCAACATTATCAAAGGAAGGCTGTATATGTGGACTGGGCTGCAGAAATGCCAGAATAGAGGGGAGAACCTAGTCCTATCGAAGACTAGCATCTTCTGGAAACCACCATCTTGCAGCAACCGGAGGGAGTAGAGTAGCATAAAGTAAAGTAGTAGTAGTGTTATCAACCTCGGCAAGAGATCCTTTCTCGACTCCCTGCGAGAAAGCAATCCCAGAGCCATACTATCCAAGTGTCATCACAATCCAATACTCATCACAAGTATCCAGTTCTAGTTGTATCGATCGGGATACAACTCCAAGTGTCTGTTACCGTAGGACGGGCTATCGATAGATGTTTTCTTCCCTGCAGGGGTGCACCAACTTACCCACCACGCTCGATTAACTCCGGCCGGACACACTTTCCTGGGTCATGCCCGGCCTCAGCCAAACAATACGCCGCAACCCGACCTAGGCTTAATAGAGAGGTCAAGCACGCCGGACTAAACCTATGCCCCCAGGGGTCATGGGCCATCGCCCCGGGAACTCCTGCATGTTGCGTGGGCGGCCGGTGAGCAGACCTAGCTACCTCCTTAAAAAAGGCGGGAGCTTACCAGTCCAACTCGGCGCGCGCCGCTCAGTCGCATGACGTCTATTAAGCTTTGGCTGATGCATACGACGCAGAACGCCCATACTATGCCCACATGATGGTTAGTGCTATCAGGCCAGAGGCCCCTCAGATCAAATATCCAAATCGTAGTGGATTAGGAACGCGCGGTAACAAGCAGAGACTCACGAAAGATGTGACCCCGTCGCCCTGTCTCGAGGACTTGCGGCAAGGGCAAGGAATGCCCGGCCACGCCTCGTAATTATCTCGTGGCCGCTTTGTAAATCATATATCCTTTGCAATTGAGCTCTAAGTTACTTAGTTGTTTCTATAATCCAAGGTCTTTGCATTGATTCTTCCTCTGGTTGTGTGCCGATACTCACATCAGATCCTTTATGGACCATCAGAACCTTGTTGGATTTTATCCGACAACGTCCTTCATAATCAATCACTTTGGAAGTTCTTTCCCTGATACATAATGCCTTTAGTAAATTGTATCCTCTCGTTTTGTCACCCATGCTCTACTATCGAGCTTGAGTTATTTACCCCTGAAGCTTGTGGTATATGTTTCCACGATGCCCCGATGGGTTGAATCTATACCTTCCCTAAAAACCGTATGAACCCGAAGGTTTTCACAAGCCATACCCTTCTGGTATTTTACCAGATAATTTTCTACCATACAACTTCATCGAATGTGAGAAGTGAATGAAAGGTTATGCATTGGAGAAGTGGGAGTCGACCTTGAACTTTGTGTTCATGCCCATGGACACGATGTAGATCTTATCATTAAAAGCTTCTCTTAAATTAATTATTCCCTTGGTATAAGTTCATCTTATATCTGGGATCTGGCCTTTTGCAATCGTGGTTCCGACCATGTTCTCCTTTAAATACCATTTCTCGTACAAGTTAAGCACTTGTCTTCTGCAGAGCAATACCCCAGTCCAGCCTCTACTTTGGTTTGTCGTCGAGTATTACCCCCCTGGTATCTCGAGATTATCACGGAACTGCATAACTTCTTATGAGTTCTTCATCAAGTACTACATTCTCACTGATTACAGTTTTTCACGGGCTTCGAGTTATTAAACACTCAAGGACATCGATAACTGAATCGAGTCCGCATCGCGATTAAACAACTCTTAGTAATCTTCTTTACTTGCGAGTTTGTACTCGATCACGTCATTCATAGCCTGATTGGATATATCATTATCGTGCTAAATTTTAACTGTGCTACCGGGTCCTTCTTCCCGGAGCACAAATTGCGACGGTGAGCTAATCTTACAATCGATCTTCCTCGTCATATCACTTCTCCTTGAACAACAAGATTGATTTCGAGTTGTGTCATGCCCTTGGTTCCAATAACCTTTCGCTTCATCATTCCTTTGACTTGATGTCATCGTCGACCGATTACATCTTCATGAAATCTCTCAACAATTGTGTCGTGATCATCATCGGCATTCTGAGCTCTTCCAGGATATCAATTGAGTTCATGATGAGAAATACCATCCTTGCCCTCGATGATCTTTGTTATCATCGACCACTTTTTTTTGACTTCCCTCCAACACAAACTTGATTGAGTTTTGTGTTATACCTTGAGTTCCTTGCTATCCAGCATCTGTTCTTCTTTACCTTGGAGTATTACCGTCTTATGTGTCAAGAATGTGGCAAGAATTTCACCACCTCTTAAAAATTCTTGGTATAGTGATACTTCTCACCATCATCATTCTTTCTTGGTTCCCGTGTTGATTCTAGCCGGGATACCAATAGGTGAACGCTGTTGCTTGGATTCTGTACTTCTAGCAACCATATTGCTTTGAAGTTAATGGTCGACGTTTCATTCTTAGACCATTGGTTATCGAATCACCATTCTAACATCGGTCATGCTACCTAAGCCCATATTTAGGGTGCACCTTTCAACCAATGTTTAACTGTGTATGATTTCCTCGAGCATACATCATTATATCATTTGATCTGATAAATGGTATCTCCTTGTTCACATAATTGTGGAGATCCATCTTTTGGAAATCTCGATGAATTGTCGCTGAGACCATCAGCCACCTCCTCATCCTCTCCTTGGTTTACTGATGAACTCTTGTTTCCGAACTCGCTTCCATAGTTCATCTCCCGAGAATCTTCGATGTCGTCTCGACAATTTGTGTTGCACCTTTCTTCTCAGGCATCCTGAGTCTGAGTTATCCTGACACCAATCAGATCTGAATCTCGGTCAGATATGATGGTTGGAACATATTTCCAAGAGTTATAACATTGGTCTATATATGACCCGGTAAGGTGATGTCATGCCTAACACACCTGGCTAGAGGACCTATTGTTATAAGTTTCCTTTTTAGCAAGGTTAGCTATTCTTCCATGAGGAAATTGTAAGACTTATTCTACAAGTTGTTCCTGATGAATCCTTCGTGTATCCAATGTCTGGCCTTTGCTAGAAGACCACATCAGTGCTATCTCGAAGCATGTCTGTGCTACTCCGATCTTCAATAAGAACATTTGAAGCACAATGCTAAAATTTCTTTATCAATTATCCAAACACCATTGTATGGGAAATGTTATGAAATTCCTCTCCCTTACCTAAATGGTTTTGTACTTTCTATCATGTCATAGATATCATGCTCTGCTTGTCCTTGGGAAGGATATACCCCTGAAATATGTGTTTAAACACATTTTCCTTTCCATTGTTTTGTTTAACCTTTCTTGTAATCTACTTAACTGAGCAGTGATAATCCCCTACTTAGGTAAGCACCATGGTGTACAATTCTGTTAGCAAGACCCTGTTACTATTGTTGATGACATTCCGGTAGCCACCGATGGATGAGAACTTTGCCTATTGGTCCGCCTCGTTCAATGAGCAGGATAATGGTTCTCTTCATCCCTCGCCCTTGGTACCGATGTGGTTGCCGACATAACTGACAGGTTATCCTCTGACATGCCTTGCTTACATGATCGTGTAAGACGTCATCGCCTTCCTACTATTAACCCACATGGTGGGCCCATAACCCACAGATCCACAGGATCGAAACCTGACTCTCCTGTACACCCTATTGTCAAAGTTATTCCTCGAGCTTGACTTCGTATGTAATTCACGGGCCACATGCCTAGTAATCTATTCTGGTATCAGACGCAATACTTACTCTCGCCGCTCTGAACCCCTTTCTCACTCTGGTTCAGACTTCGAGCAACTATCTATCCGCTGGGAACCTCTTATTGTACCTTCGTACCTTACTCTTGATGTATTTTATATGTTCAACTCGAGAGATAATCTTATGCTCATTCATGGGTTAACCCCAGATTGTTTTCCCTCATAAGCATTTTGTCGTAGCCGAGCTGCCCCTTACCTATTCGTAAGTACGTTGGAGATCCCGAAGAAAGGATGAAGACCTGATCATGGTGACTTGAAGCAGAGAATTGAAGACATCAACGAAAGGGATCAACCTCTTTGAAAGGCCAGCCAAGACCGAGAAGACTCGTTAGGTTTTCGCTACCAACACTTTCCCCCCCTTACTCCACCGCTTAAATCTCGGGACGAGATTTCTTGTAGTGGAGGAGAATTGTGATGCCCGGATAATTAAGCTATAGTAAACCTCTGTTAACGATGCCACGTCACCATGATTACTGTTATTAATCTGGTGTTTGTTTGAAACCGATTATAATTCAAAATTCAAAATCAAGCAAACAATAAAAGTTTTCAAATATTAAAACTAAAATGTTCAATAAATAGTAGATAAATCAGAGGCTAGGATAAAATTGTAAACAACATTAATGAAATTTGTTAAGTGACTTAAACAACCTCAAACAGTGGCTGAAAACATTATTTAATAACCTCTTTATTAATAAAAAAGAATTATGAAATGATATTTACCCTAAACTAGTTTTTGGTGGTAGAATATATTGTGCTGTGAATTGTGGGCCAGCTCTCATATTTTACAAAACTCGTTTGGTGCCCAAACAATTAGCCGAAATAGAAAAGAATAAATAAAAAGTAAAAAAACAAAAGAAAACAGAAATAAAACAAAGCCCCCTCCCTTGGGCCACCCGGCCCATCTATCTAGCAGGCCTGCAGAACCCAGCCCAACACCCCCTGTTTTCCCCTTCCTCCCGCTACAGAAGCAGACGATGCCGTGGCGGCCATCCACGGCGCCATGGCCGCGGTGGCGACCATCGACGCCCCATCCCGCCTATTTAGCCGACCCCGGCGCCCCCTTCTCCCCCCTGGAACCCTAACCCCTATCCCCTTGCGCCCCCTCTCCCTCTGGCCTCTCCCCCCCAGGTCGCCCGACGCTGTCGTCGTTGTTCTTCTCGCACCGCCACGGCGATCGGCGACCCCGAGCTTCACCAACGCCTCCACGAGCTCCGGCGTTCTCCGCTCCTTCGTCTCCGACCATCAGCAGGAGCTGGGAGGCTCCACTGAGGGCATTCTGCTCCGCCCCCTTCCGCCTTTGTCACCGACGATCCTCGTCGTCTCCGACGAACCCGGCAGCTACTAATCCGTCGAGGGCTTTTCTTGGCCGCTCGGTGAGCTCCTCACTCCATCCATTCCTCCTTCCCGCAGCCGCGTTCGTCCCTAGCTAGTTCGCCGCCGTTGCCGTGCCTCTGCTTCCGCCGGCGTGCTCGTAGTCGTGTCGTTGCTGCCCGTCGAGCTCAGATGAGCTCGGGATCGTGCTCAGCACGTCCGTGCGGGCCCGTTGCCCCCCTCCCCCGCGCTTTGTCGAGCCCCGTAGCGCCGACCCCGTGCTCCGACCGGATGCGCCTCCACGTAGCTCGTCGCCGGCGTCGTTCCGGTGACCTTTTGGTCTTTTGCTCGCGCCCATCTTGCTCGCGCGTGCACGTAGGCCTCGCCCCGCTCTCTGGATTGCCCGATCTCGCGCCGTACCACCGTTGCCGTTGCTCGCCCGAAGCACCTCGCCGCGGGCAAGCTCGAAGTGCTCGCCCCCGTCCGTTCCAGCCACTCCGGCCACCACCGTTGGACGCGCGGCGCCGAGCCGCGTCGAACGCGCCCAGCCACAACCCCGCAGACACCCTGTGCGCGAAACCCGCGCCCCTCCCAAGCCGCGCCGCCGCGTTTGGCTCGTCGGAGTCAACTCCGGCGCGTCTCCGGCCGGTGTCCGACGTGGCGCCGCGTGGCCTCCCCTGTGAGGCTGACGTGTGGGCCCATGGGGCCCTGTTGACTATGTTGACCCAGTCAACTCGCTGACTGGGCAGCCCAGAGCCACTGACAGGCAGGCCCCATCCCTTTAATCAACGTTTTAATAATTAAAACTTATTTAGTTAAACTAATTAGACTCTGACAGGTGGGGCCTACTAGCTAATTAACTTAGTTTAGTTAAATTAACCACTGTTAATTAGTCCAGTCACTGACCAGTGGGACCCACTGGACCCACAGGTCAGTTTTGACCTGGTCAGCGTGTTTGTTGACCGCTGACATCATCCCCACGCAATGCTGACGTCATATTTCCTTTTCTGTTAATTCTGTTAATTTAAATAATTTTAGAAAATGTTTATAACTTTAGAAATTCATAGAAAATAAACCGTAACTCCGATGAAAATGTTTTCTACATGAAAGTTGTTTAGAAAAATCCAACGAATCCGAATACGCGGTCCATTCATCTGTCACATGCCCCTAGCATGCTGAACATGGAACATTTCCCCTCCGGTCATCTTTTTGATACAGGTCCGGAACCGGGAATACATTCCCGGTTGAATTCCCCCTTCACCTTTATTGTGTAGCCATACGTTAGGTCACACCCGGCACAGCATATTGCCATGTTATGCTTTGTGATGCTATGCTTGCTTTATATTTATTGTTTCTTCCCCCTCTTCTCTCCGGTAGACCCCGAGACCGATGCCGCCCCTGTGATCGACTACGTCGAAAACGACCCCTCCTTGCCGGAGCAAGCAGGCAAGCCCCCCCTTGATCACCAGATATCGCCTATTCTTCTCTATACTGCTTGCATTAGAGTAGTGTAGGATGTTACTGCTTTCGGTTAATCCTATTCTGTTGCATAGCCTCTCATTGTTGCTACAGTTGGTACCCTTACCTGCTATCCTACTGCTTAGTATAGGATGCTAGTGTTCCATCAGTGGCCCTACACTCTTGTTCGTCTGCCATGGTATACTACTAGGCCGTGATCACTTCGGGAGGTGATCACGGGTATATACTGTATACTTTATATACATGACACATGTGGTGACTAAAGTCGGGTCAGCTCGTTGAGTACCCGCAAGTGCTTCTGATGAAGGGGCTGAAAGGACAGGTGGCTCCATCCCGGTAGAGGTGGGCCTGGGTTCCTGACGGCCCCCGACTGTTACTTTGTGGCGGAGCGACAGGGCAGGTTGAGACCACCTAGGAGAGAGGTGGGCCTGGCCCTGGTCGGCATTCGCAGATACTTAACACGCTTAACGAGATCTTGGTATTTGATCTGAGTCTGGCCGTTTGGTCTATACACACTAACCAACTACGCAGGAACAGTTATGGGCACCGATGTCGTGGTATCAGCCGAAGCCTTCGTGACATCAACGACTGAGTGGCGCGCGCCCGATTGGACTGGAACGCCTCCTAGGCTAGGTCTGCTTCCGGCCGCGTTCGCAACGTGCAGGGGTGCAATGGGCGATGGGCCCAGACCCCTGCGCCATAGGATTTAGACCGGCGTGCGGACCTCTCTGTTGTGCCTAGGTTTGGCTGCGACGTGTTGATCTTCCGAGGCCGGGCATGACCCAGGAAAGTGTGTCCGGCCAAATGGGATCGAGCGTGTTGGGTTATGTGGTGCACCCCTGCAGGGAAGTTTATCTATTCGAATAGCCGTAAGTACACCCTTCCAAGTGCCAGATATAACCCGGTGATCGCTCTCTAACAGGGCGACGAGGAGGGGATCGCCGGGTAGGATTATGCTATGCGATGCTACTTGGTGAACTTACCATCTACTCTCTTCTACATGCTGCAAGATGGAGGTGACCTGAAGCGTAGTCTTCGGCAGGATTAGCTATCCCCCTCTTATTCTGGCATTCTGCAGTTCAGTCCACCGATATGCCCCTTTACACATATACCCATGCATATGTAGTGTAGCTCCTTGCTTGCGAGTACTTTGGGTGAGTACTCACCGTTGCTTTTCTCCCTCTTTTCCCCTTTCTATACCTGGTTGTCGCAACCAGATGCTGGAGTCCAGGAGCTAGAGATCCCGAGGATGATTCTACGTGGAGTTCGGCTTCGAGGAGTAGTTAGGAGGTCCCAGGCAGGAGGCCTTGCCTTTTCGATCGTTGCTACTTTTGTGCTAGCCTTCTTAAGGCAATCTTGTTTAACTTATGTCTGTACTCAGATATTGTTGCTTTCGCTGACTCGTCTATGAACGAGCACTTGTATTCGAGCCCTCATGGCCCCTGGCTTGTAATATGATGCTTGTATGACTTATTTATGTTGTAGAGTTGTGTTGTGATATCTTCCCGTGAGTCCCTGATCTTGATCGTACACATTTGCGTGCATGATTAGTGTACGATTGAATCGGGGGCGTCACAAGGTGGAGCGGCAGACGCTCGCACGCTCGCCCTCGCTCCGACATCTCCTTCTTCTTCTTCTTCGACGTCATAGCCCCTTGCTGCCGCGCCATCCCTCCAGTCTTTGCACTACCCCGCAGCTTCGCCGCCGCGGGGCCGTGCTTTCACCGTCGCCGTGCCTTTTTTCCTCGGCTTCTTGCCCTCATGTCGCGCAGCGGAGACTGGGACGGCTCCAACGTCCACGAGGACCACATCGACTTCCTCCGCAAGACGCGGCGGTTGCCCGGCAAGGAGCATGTGCGGGTCCGTCTTGCGCCGGTGCGGGAGATCTCGCCGGCGCCGGAGGAGGGCGAGCGGGTGATCTTCCGCTCGCACTTCCTGCGCGGCCTTGGCCTGCCTGCGAGCGGCTTCTTCCGCTCCTTCCTCGAATTCTACCAGCTCCAGCCGCACCACCTCACTCCAAACACGGTGGTGCTGCTGTCCGCCTTCGTCACCTTGTGTGAGGGCTTCCTCGGCGTCCTTCCCACCCTCGAGCTCTGGGGGGAATTCTTCCAGTCCAAGCTCGGTACCGCTATGAGGGGCGTGCCGGCTCAGAGCGGCGCCTTCATCGCGATGCGGAGGCCGGCAGCCGACAACCCCTTTCCTCCCATCATGCTGATCCAGTCGGTGAAGCGCTGGCAAAAATCCTACTTCTATGTGAAGAACGTCGCTCCGCAAGGCGACTTCGTCAACTTGCCGGCTTACGCAGCCGGCCCGCCGGCTGGGAGGCGGCCCCAATGGTCCTATCAGGCCAGGACACTGTCGCCGGCAGGAGCTGCTGCCGTCGCGCGACTTTGGGTAATGATCAAGTCGGAGGGCCTGACCGGGTCCGACCTGCTGGCCGCCTTCGTGGCGTGCCGGGTGCTCCCGCTCCAAGGCCGCCCTCATATGATTTGTCAAATGAGCGGCCAACTCGATCCGAGTCGGATGTGCACCAAGGAGATGCCTCATGCGGAGGTAGCTCTCATGGTGAACTACCTTGCGAACTGCAAGCTCGCCGACGAGTGGCGATTTGGCAAGGAGCCGTACTCCCGTGCCAATCCGCCGCCTATGATAAGCTTTCTTTTTCTTCTCTTCTTTACTTTTGTCACCAAGTTTCTCTTGGCCGACTCTGACCAGTCAGCTTGTCTTGACAGAGCTCCCTCCTTCGACCGGCAACTGGGGCAGCGGGGGTGGAGCGCCAATATCTCCCCGACCGGACGGCACATGACTCGAACAACCCCGACTTGGGGGCGGCCGCCCTGGACGACGACATCGAGGGGGGAGGCGGCGAGGCAGGCGGCTCCGGGTTTGGAGCTAGCTTCGACGACTGGCCGGATGATGACGAGGTGGAGGTCGTCCCGCGCCGCCAGCCGGCGTCCGATCAGCAGGGCTCGGGCTCATCTGGCGCGCCGGCTGGCCGAGGCGGCGCGCAGAAGCGCCGGGCCGCGCCGAGCCTATTCGGCAATCGGCCGAAGAAGCCCAAGAGCGCGGCGGCGGCGACCAGGCGGGACGAGGCAGCCGTGAAGGCTGCCCGCTTCCGCAAGGTGGTGAAGCAGCCGCAAGTGGTTTCGGCGTAAGTGTCAATTCTCTCACATATTCCTTCTTCTTTTTCGTTGATATTCTTCTGAGTCCTTGTCTTGACTTAAAAAATATAGGGCTCCGCTCTCTCTTGAGCGGACCGCTGCTGCCTCCGTGGTTGGAGCGGCGGGTGGATCTGGAAGCGCCCGCCGCGTGGACCCCCGTGCCGAGCTTCAAGCGGCGACGGAGCGGAACGCGCAGGAGGCGTGGGAGGAGCGGGAGGCGGAGGAGCTGAGGGCGGCTGCTGCCATGGCGGCGCAGGAGACGACGGAGAGGTCGGCGGAGGCACAAGCCGACGCGGCAGCCAGGGCTCAAGCGGAGGCTGCAGCCGCAGAGAGGGCGGCGGAGGCCCTGCGTAACCAGCCTCCGCTGCTTGTCGTCCCCCTTCGCGCTGTGGCGCCCGAGGTCCCGGTGCCCCCGCCGGAGGAAGCCGGTGGCGACCAGCTGGCGGTGGAGAGGGAGGAGGGCGACGTTGTCGTCTCGGAGAGGGAGGCGGCACCACCGTCGCCGACTGGGGCGGACCAAGGCAGCCGGCCTAGTGAGCCGCCCGTGCAACCGGCTGGAGGCGAGCCGGCTGCGAGGACAGACCTTGTGGTTCGGTCGCCATCGCGCCAGCGCGCCGTGAAGGCGACTTCGGCGCCGGGCCCGCAGAAGGCCGTGAGCTCTGGCTCGTCGGCCCAGGATCTGGAGGCGGCCAGCGCCAGCTCGCCGGGATGGACGCCGGGTGCTGGGACGGCCGTGTTGAACGTGGCGGCGCAAGAAGTCCGGAACCGGCTTCAATCCCAAGCCACTGTGCTGAAATAGTATAATCAAGAGTTCCTCGCGACGCGGACGGCCATTCGGGTGAGTCTTCCCGCTTTTTTGTTTCTTGTTCTTGATTTCTTCCGTGGGGGCGCGTCAGCGCACCCACTGGGTGTAGTCCCCGAGTTCCGAGTCGGCTGCTGAGCAGGCGGCTTAGAACTTCTTAGTAGACTTTGGTTGCTATCTTGCTCTTATTTGCTCCTCTGTCCTATTTGCAGGACTATCACAACCTCCGCGCGGCTACCTTCAACTCCCAGGTCCGGGAGCTGAATCAGAAGACCATTGATCTGACCGAGAGCCGGAGTAAGTGCTTCATCTTTTATCTCACGTGGGGGCGCGTCAGCGCACCCACTGGGTGTAGTCCCCGAGATTCGGGTCGACTGCTGAGCAGTCGGGCCGGATCTTTCCCGGCGACTTCTTTCTTATTGCCTCCAGTGACAAGGGCAAAGAGGAGGAGGGAGCGGATGGTGAAGACTTGGCAGAGGAGATCGACTCCAGTGACGAGGGCGAAGAGGAGGAGGGAGCGGATGGTGAAGACGCCGTGCCAGACGATGGAGCGACCGACCGGCCTCAGCTTGACCGTGCCTCCAGCAACGAGGCGCGTGCGAGCGCGCCGCCTGCAGCCGGTGATGATCAAGCCAAGACTCGCCAGCCGGCCACTCCTCCAGCCAGCACTGCCGTCTCCACTGACCTGCCCAGCTCGCCTGTTGCACCTTTGGCCTGATCCGTCGTCTTTGCTTTCCTGTTTATTGCTCTTTGAACAATATTTGTTAAATTTGCGCAGTTCCACCCACTGGGGGTGTATTCAAACTATGTTGAATGTCGGCCTTTCGAAGGCCTTTTGTGTAAATATAATCATGCATGTGCTTGGCTTCCGATTGTATTTGCTTTTCATCCTTTGGCTGTTTCCTTTGCCGCCCTTCTTGGTCGCCGCCTTCCTAGCCGGACAGCTGCTCTGCAGTCTGTGGCTGGGGAAGGGCTTGGCCGTTTGGGAGGGCAAGTACTCTAGCTTTTTTAGATTGTAGCAAGGTGAATCGGAAGCCGGCCAGCCGGCTGTTCTGACAGCCGATTGGCGGGGTGGGAGGCCGGCTTGTGTTATATAAGTTCGTTAGTCCTTAGCCGTTTTTCGTGTGGGCATCCTTTCCTGCCTTTGGCTCTTGCCAGTCGGACAGTCGATTCTTCGAGCTGCGACTTTCAACAAGAGAGGGCTTGGGTGCCGGCACATAACTTGTCCGATTGCAGGTAGAACTTTAATATAACTCAAGGCGGCAAGTCCCCGGGCCGACTGATCGAACCCGGTGCCAGACAGGAAAACAAATGTAGTAATACATTCATAGGTATGACACTCATCATACATAGATAGAGGAGGGTAGTCCACGAGTTCTCCTCGGGGGGCCCGTTGTCTTGTACTTAATACAAAAGGTAGCGTGGTACATACTGCATTTAGTTGAAAATCTTCGAAGGAGATTGGCGTTCCATGGTCGTTCCGACTCCTTGCCGGAATCATCTCTCTTGCGTGCCTTCGGCTTCTGTGCGTCGATCAGGTAGTAGGAGTCGTTGCCTAGGGCCTTGCTGATGACGAAGGGGCCTTCCCAAGGGGCCGAGAGCTTGTGCTGACCGGCTGTTCGCTGGATCAGCCGGAGCACAAGATCGCCTTCTTGGAAGGATCTTGGCTTGACCTTCCGGTTGTGGTAACGGCACAGACCCTGCTGGTAGATGGCGGACCGGCTGAGTGCTAACAGCCGACCCTCTTCCAGTAGGTCAACGCCGTCCTCTCGCGCTTCCTTGGCTTCCGCCTCCGTGTACATGGTGACCCGAGGTGAGTCGAACTCAATGTCAGTTGGGATGATGGCCTCGGCACCATATACAAGGAAGAAAGGGGTGAAGCCGGTTGACTTGTTTGGGGTGGTACGCAGACTCTAGAGGACGGCGGGTAGCTCGTCGAGCCAACAGCCGGCCGAACGCTCCAGTGGTACGACCAGTCGGGGCTTGATGCCGGAGAGGATGAGGCCGTTTGCTCGCTCGACTTGGCCATTTGACTGCGGGTGGGCTACGGACGCTAAGTCTAGTCGGATGCCCTGTGTCGCACAGAAATGTGCCAGTGCTCCTTTGGCAAAATTCGTGCCATTGTCGGTGATGATGCTGTGTGGTATGCCATACCGGGTTGTGATATCTGCGATGAATGTCACGGCAGTCGGCCCGTTCAGTTTCTTGATTGGCTTCGCTTCAATCCACTTGGTGAATTTGTCCACGGCGACAAGCATATGTGTCATGCCGCCGCGCACCGTCTTGAATGGGCCCACCATATCCAGCCCCCAGACAGCAAAGGGCCATGTGAGGGGGATGGTCTTGAGTGCAGAAGCCTGCAGGTGTTGCTTGGAGCTGAAGACTTGGCACCCTTTGCAGTATTTGACTAATTCCTTGGCGGCGTCCAAAGCAGTCGGCCAGAAGAACCCATGGCGGAAAGCTTTTGAGTGATCTTGAGGCCGCGTGGTGGCCGCATTCGCCTTGGTGGATGTCCTTGAGGATTGCTATGCCCTTCTCTGGCTCGACGCAGCGCTGGAAAACTCCAGTGACGCTGCGCCTAACGAGTTCTCTGTTTACTATTGTGTATGCTCCGGCGCGGCGTTGAACTTGTCTTGCCGAGATCTCGTCAGTCGGCAGCTCTCTGTTTACCAGGAAGTTGAGGATGGGTTGGGCCCATGATGGGGCTGCGACTTCTTCTATTGCCAATACGGCTACTGCGACCAGGGTGGGTGGGTTGGGTGGTGAAGAGTTGGAGTTGGCCACCGCCTGTTGTGTCGTTGCAGTCCCCAGGCCGACTGCTGCAGTCCCCGGGCCGGGTGCGGCTACGGCAGTCCCCGAGCCGCCTGTCAAAGTCCCCGAGCCGCCTGCTGGGTTCCCCAAGTCGGATCCGACTGCATCAGGGTCAGGCGGTACGAAGATGGAGTCTGATTCTGGAGACGGCTTGACAGACAGCTTGAGGAGGCGTTGGAGAGAGATGCCGGTTGGGATAGCTTGTCGGGTGGAACCGATTCGTGCCAGGGCATCTGCTTGCTCGTTGTCGGCCCGTGGCACGTGGAGGAACTCGCATCCTTCAAAGTATCCACTGATTTGCTGAACGAGGAATCGGTAGCTCACCATGTTTGCATCCTTGGCGTCCCAGTCGCCAGATGATTGTTGGACTACCAAATCCGAGTCGCCATAGCACAGGATCCGGCGGATGCCGAGCTCTTTGGCTAGCCGGAGCCCATGTATGAGCGCCTCGTACTCAGCCACGTTGTTGGAGGCGGCAAAATGAATTTGCAATGTGTATCTGAGTTTGTCGCCCTTGGGAGAGGTGAGGACGATGCCGGCTCCCAAGCCAGTGCGCATCTTGGATCCATCGAAGTGCATCCGCCAATGAGTGGAGTCGGGAGCCGGCGGTAGGTACTGGGTCTCGGCCCAGTCGACAAGGAAGTCGGCCAATGCTTGGGACTTGATGGCGGTGCGAGGCTGGTAGAAGATCGTGTAAGGAGCCAGCGCAATGGCCCACTTGGCCACCCGGCCGGATGCATCCCGGCTGCCTATGATCTCGGCAAGCGGGGCAGTACATACGACCGTGATGGGGTGCTCTTGAAAGTAGGGCTTCAGCTTCTTGGCGGCGAAGTACACTCCATAGCACATCTTCTCGTAGTGCGGGTAGTTTTGCTTCGAGGTGGACAGTACTTCGCTCAAATAATACACCGGCCTCTGGACTAACTGAGCTCGGCCTTCTTCTGGGCGTTGGACCACAATAACTGTGCTGACCACTCGGCTAGTCGCGGCAATGTAAAGGAGCATGGGCTCTTTCTCAGTCGGCGCCGCCAAGACAGGTGGCGTGGTCAGCATCTTCTTCAATTCGTGAAAAGCTTGGTCTGCTTGGTCGTTCCACTCAAAGTGGGTGGACTTTTTCATGAGTCAGTATAGGGGGAGAGCCTTTTCTCCCAGCCGGCTGATGAAGCGGTTCAGGGAGGCTAGGCACCCGGTAAACCTTTGGACGTCTCGCAGCTTGGTAGGAATCTGCATTCTCTCTATGGCCTTGATCTTCACTAGGTTGCACTCGATGCCGCATTCGGAGACCAAGAAGCCTAGAAGCTGGCCGGCTGGTACTCCGAACACGCATTTCTCAGGGTTGAGCTTGATCTGAAACCGGCGCAGGTTGTCGAATGTTTCTCTGAGGTCTTCCAGCAGGGTGCCGCGCTTCTTCGTCTTCACCACAATATCGTCTACATAGACGTGGGCATTTCTGCCGAGTTGCTTGAGGAGGCATTTCTGCATGCAACGCTGAAAAGTGGCACCGGCATTTCTCAAGCCGAATGTCATAGTCAGGTAGCGGAAAGCTCTGAATAGTGTGATGAAGGCGGTCTTCAGGCGGTCGGCTGGATCCAACTTGATCTGATGGTAGCCTGAGTAAGCATCCAAAAATCTCAACAGCTCGCATCCGGCTGTGGAGTCTATCACTTGATCGATTCGAGGTAAAGCAAACGGATCTTTGGGGCAGGCTTTGTTGAGGCTGGTGTAATGTATAAACATGCGCCACTTATTGTTTTTCTTCAATAAGAGGACTGGGTTGGCAAGCCATTCTGGAAAAAACACCTCCATAATGAAGCCGGCTGTCAGAAGCCGGGCTATCTCTTCTCCTACAATCCTTCTCTTCTCCTCCGACAGTCGACGGAGGGGTTGTTTGACTGGTTTTGCGTCCGCTCGGACGTGTAGCTTGTGCTCGGCGAAATCCTTCGGAACACCCGGCATGTCCTTTGGGGACCATGCAAAGACGTCCCGATTCTCACAGAGGAAATCGACGAGCTCGCTTTCCTATTTGCTGTCAAGGTTCACACCTATGACGGCAAACCTCTCCGGGTTCTCTGGGTCCAGAAGTATCTTCTTTGTTTCCTTGGCCGGCTGGAAGGAGCCTTGAGCATCATACTCCTTGGGGTCAGGGGACAGGGTCGGCTGCTTGCCGGCCATGGCCACGACTCGGTCCAGCATCTTCTTTTCTTCGGCAATCACGAGGGACTCGACCAGCCGGCTGCTGGCTGCAGCACACTCGGAGGATTTCTTGTAGTCTCCGGCTATGGTGATGATTCCCTTCAAACTAGGCATCTTCATCTTGAGGTACGCGTAGTGGGGCACAGCCATGAACTTGGCCAAGGCAGGTCGGCCAAGCAACGCGTGGTAAGGGCTCTCTAGATCCACCACTTCAAACCAGACTGCTTCTCGGCGGAAGTGATCCTTGTCTCCGAAGAGAACATCTATCTTGATCTTGCCGATTGGTGAGTAGGACAGGCCGGGTACGATGCCATGGAACACAGTCCGGCTTGGCATGAGTTGCTTCGTCTTGATGTTCAGCTTCTCCATGGTGTCACGGTACAGTATGTTGATGCTGCTCCCTCCGTCAATCAGTACTCAGGAGAAATGGGCAGCTCGCCTTTCTGTCGCGAGGGTGGCGTCCAATACCAACGCATAAGAGCCAGGAGACGGCATCACCTCTGGGTGATCGGCCCGGCTCCAGCTGATAGGCTTCTCAGACCAATGCATAAACTCTGGGTTGTTGGAGGCGACCGCGTTGACTTCTTGCTGTTGTCGGCGCCGGCTGCGTCTGTCTTTAGCTTGGCTTGTGAAGACGACGTAGGCGGCATGCTCGTTCGGGAACTCGTCTTGAATGGCTCCGACTGCTGGTCAAGCAGCCGGCTGCTGAGGGGCTGGAGGCGGCTGGCCAGCAGGTGGAGGCGGCACCAGTCCCTCGCCTTTGGAGATTCGCGTGAGCCAATGACACTTCCGAGTCGTATGGTTGGACGGCTTCGCGCCGCTGTGGAACTTGCATGGGGCATCAAGGGTTTGCTCGTAGGAGAAAGCCGGCTGCCAAGCCGGCCTACCGCCCTTCTGCTTCTTGGGCACGTGCCGCTCTTCAGGTTGTTCGTCTTCGACTGTGGCTACTTGCCGACTGCTGGAAGGCGGCATAGGGGCCTTGCGCTTGTGGTCGTTCGGGTGCGGGCGTCGATTGGAATCACCGGCCCGCGTCTTGGGAGCCGGAACGAGCACCTTTCCAGAGGCATCCACTCGAAGCTCAGTCTTCATTGAAGAGTCGGCCGTGGCATACTTGTCTGCTATGATCAGCAGCTCGTCGAGGTTAGTCGGCTCGTCGCAGAGGAGTCGGTGCTTGAGGAGGGTGCCCTCTCGGCACCCGGCGGTGAAGTACTCTATGGCCTGAACCTCGTGCACCCCTTCACAGGAGTTGCGGAGCTCGGCCCAACGTGTGAGGTAGTCGTGAGTTGATTTGCTGGGCCCTTGGACGCACAAGGAAAGCTGGCGGGGCTTGGGAGGCCGCTTGTATGTGCTGGTGAAGTTGCGGATTAAGACTTCCGTGAAGTCTAGCCAGCTGTTGACGCTGTAGGGCTTGAGGTTGTTCAACCAGGTGTGTGCCGTGCCTTGAAGCATGAGCGGGACGTACTTCACGGCAACGCGCCTGTTGCCATTTGCTATGCTGACTGCGGTGGAGTAGTCGATCAACCAGTCTTCCGGCTTCACGGAGACGTTGTATTTTGGCGTGTCTCTTGGGAGTGAGAACCCTTTGGGGAAGGGCTCGTCGCGGATGCGGGGGCCAAAGCAAGGCGGGCCGACATCATCTTCTTCTTCTAGCGCCAGGGATCGCGCTAGGCGGTCGATCCGATGGCGGGCGTCATTCTCGCCGACTCCTTCGCGGTGGCCTAGTCGGTCGCTGAGAGTCAGATGCGTGACAGGTGGCGGGGTGGGATATCTCTCCCCACGAGGCGGGGGAGGAGGCGGATTGCCTTGTCGTTCCACAGCTCAGGGGCGGCCTTCTGCGTCGCGCTCAATGGTGAGCCGAGTCCGACTGCGGCTAGCAGCTGGCTCCTTGTCTTTTCTTGCGCGGGCGCCGCTTGCAGTCGGCATCCGGAATGTCATGTCGTGCTCTCGGCGTGGGGGAGGACTTTCAGCGCGGGCGCCGGCTTCATGCCGCTCTGCCGCCGCGTCGATCAGCTGCTGGATGCGTCTAGTCATGTAGGGGAGCTCGTCGGCCCCCAGCCCGTTCAGCTCGTCTACGGCCGCCTGAGCGGCATGCAGGTTCTCGAGTGGCGTGGCATAGACTGGACGGTCTGCTCCCAGCATGCTAGCGATGGCCGCGACGCGCTTCTTGACGATGCCGGCTTGGCTCGGCCCGCCAGGAGGCGGCGTACCAAAGGCGGCGCGGTCGACTTCGCGCTGGTGAGCCTCAGTGAGGCGTCTCATGGATGCTATCTTCTGGCCCTCCATGATGAGGGCGAGGCGGCGTGCCTCCAGTGTCTCGGCGTCGGCGTCGGCCGGGATGGGGGTGGACAGGTCGTGTAGCGCTGCTTGTACAGCGTCGTGGGCGTTCTCGCCTGAGGCGGCGCCATGGCTGATGACCAGCACCTCAGTGACAGTGCTGCCGCCACTGTCGGCTCGAGGAAGAGGGTCGTCGATGATCACCACATTAGTGGGGAAGGCGTCAAGCGATCCCGTGTCGGAGTCGACAAGCATCGGGTCGGTGGAGCCGACCGACTCCAAATCCACAGCAGGCTCGCTGGAGACGTGAAGCTGGTCGAGGAGGCTGACGAGGCGGCTCTCGGGGTAGTTTGTGCCCGCGTCGAACGCAGGCTCGTCGGAGATGCGAGCCTCGCCAAGAAGATTGGCGAGGCAGCTCGCCATGCAGGCGCCGTCGGCGCCTTGCAGCGCGTCAGGGCAAGCGCCATCGGGCGTGCCGGGCTGGCTACGCTCGCTGGGAAGGAAATGGGTTCCCGTCCAGAACAGGTCTCCGGACGACGGTGCACCTGGCCCCACGGTGGGCGCCAAATGTCGGGTGCTAGGTGCGACATATGCCAACGGGTGGCTTATCATTGTGGGAGCCAGTAAGACATCGCCGGTGCCTGGAAACGGGATAAGGCGAAGTCATGCACGCCGGCGAATCTTACCCAGGTTCGGGGCTCTCCGTGGAGATAACACCCCTAGTCCTGCTCTGCGGGGTCTCCGCATGATCACTAGATCAGCACAAGTGGCTATAAGTGGCTCCTTGAGCTGTTTTGCTAGAGGAGGAAGAAAGGCAAGGCTAGCTCTCCTCTTCTCTCTACGTGGTGTCTAAAATTCTAAGAGATCAACCCTTTGCATGGGTGCCCTGGGGGGTTTATATAGGCCTACCCCCAGGGGTACAATGGTAATCCGGCTGGATGCGGGTCCAGGCCGTCAGTGTCTGTATCCGCCGGCTTCTCCGCCGGCTGTTGGGGCCCGCCGACTGGTGGGTCCCGCCGGATGCTGGTTACTATAGCCTCGCCCTTGATGACGAGGGCTTTGCTGAGGTAAGCATGGCTACATTGCCGCCGTCCGGCGGACTCTCACTGTAGCCTTACCTCGTCTTGTCTTCTTAATGATGCACATACTTCGAGGGAGTGAGGTAGCCGGCTATTGGGATCCGGCTACACCCCAGGCCGACTAAAAGGGGGCTTGACCGCCTTGGAGCGTCTCTCTGGCTGTAGGGGCCCGCCGTCCGCGGGCTGTACTAACAACCCGTTGTGGGTGGCGTCATGGTCAACATGGCTACAGTGCCGCGCCGGACGGGGGATGGCCGACCCGTATGGCGCACTGTGGCCATGCGTGCTCCGAGATTCAGGGGTGGCAGACTTTACTGTAGCCACGCCCGGTCTTGTCACCGTTATGTGGGTGCTGTCCTGGAGGGTGAAATCTTGGCCGCTTGCCGGGAGTCAGTCTTCTTGTGGCCGGCTTCTTGGAGTCGGCTTTCTTCTGGCCGGCTTCTTGGAGTCGGCCTTCTTGTGGCCGGCTTCTTGGAGTCGGCCTTCTTGTGGCTGGCTTCTTGGAGTCGGCCTTCTTGTGGCCGGCTTCTTGGAGTCGGCCTTCATTTGGCTCTCTTCAGGAGGGTTTCAGGGTCGGGCCGCCTTCCAGCAGTCGGCCTGTGAGATGGCCGGCCAGGGGAAGGCCGCCCCGTGCTTTGGGTGCTTGAAGGCTCGATCGGCCTGATAATTTTTGAAGAGCCAGGGGGAGTCGGTTAGGCTACCCATGGTCATTTACTCCGACAAGTCTTTACTTACAGAACACATATGGATAAGAGATAGAACTTATCTGTTTGGCTTGCCGGAGACCGCAGTGTAGGCTCATCTTTCCATCTTTCTTTAGAGACCAAGTCTTCGACATGAACCTGCAATTTTATGCAGATGGAAATGATGCCATATGCGATCTTATCTAGAGGATGCAATGCTCATGATATGCTTATGCGTGCATGCAACTTGTCGGGGGCCCCCAGCGCTTCGTTTATTTCTCTGTTGCTCAGGGTCTGCGCTTGGCTTTGTACAAGGGGTTATATGCAACTGAGGCAAGGCCTGTACAAAAAATGCCATCTCCGGTCTCCAGACGGACTGCGCCAGGTCTGGTGACTCGTACTACCCGGTAAGGGCCTTCCCACTTCGGCGTCAACTTGTTTGCACCCTTGGCGGACTGAGCGCGCCTAAGGACAAGGTTGCCTTTCTCAAAACACCGGGCATGAACCCTGCGGCTGTGATAGCGATGCAGGGCTTGCTGATAGCGTGCAGCACGCGTAGCAGCTCGGAGACGGTTCTCCTCAAGTAGCACGGCGTCGTCACGCCGGTGCTGATCTTGCGCTAATTCATCGTAGGAAAGCACTCGCCCGTAAATGAGTTCTGTGGGGATAACTGATGTCTACTACACAACCTTCTTCTTGTAGACGTTGTTGGGCCTCCAAGTGCAAAGGTTTGTAGGACAGTAGCAAATTTCCCTCAAGTGGATGACCTAAGGTTTATCAATCCGTGGGAGGCGTAGGATGAAGATGGTCTCTCTCAAACAACCCTGCAACCAAATAACAAAGAGTCTCTTCTGTCCCCAACACACCCAATACAATGGTAAATTATATGGGTGCACTAGTTCGGCGAAGAGATGGTGATACAAGTGCAATATGGATGGTAGATATAGGTTTTTGTAATCTGAAAATATAAAAACAGCAAGGTAACAAGTGGTAAAAGTGAGCGTAAACGGTATTGCAATGCTAGTAAACAAGGCCTAGGGTTCATACTTTCACTAGTGCAAGTTCTCTCAACAATAATAACATAACTGGATCATATAACTATCCCTCAACATGCAACAAAGAGTCACTCCAAAGTCACTAATAGCGGAGAACAAACGAAGAGATTATGGTAGGGTACGAAACCACCTCAAAGTTATTCTTTCCGATCAATCCATTGGGCTATTCCTATAAGTGTCACAAAGAGCCCTAGAGTTTGTAGTAAAATAACACCTTAAGACACACATCAACCAAAACCCTAATGTCACCTAGATACTCCAATGTCACCTCAAGTATCCGTGGGAATGATTATACGATATGCATCACACAATCTCAGATTCATCTATTCAACCAACACATAGAACCTCAAAGAGTGCCCCAAAGTTTCTACCGGAGAATCAAGACGAAAACGTGTGCCAACCCCTATGCATAGGTTCATGGGCGGAACCCGCAAGTTGATCACCAAAACATACATCAAGTGGATCAATAGAATACCCCATTCTCACCACGGGTATCCCACGCAAGACATACATCAAGTGTTCTCAAATCATTAAAAGACTCAATCCGATAAGATAACTTCAAAGGGGAAACTCAATCCATTACAAGAGAGTAGAGGGGGAGAAACATCATAAGATCCAACTATAATAGCAAAGCTCGCGATACATCAAGATCGTATCACCTCAAGAACTCGAGAGAGAGAGAGAGAGATCAAACACATAGCTACTGGTACATACCCTCAGCCCCGAGGGTGAACTACTCCCTCCTCGTCATGGAGATCGCCGGGATGATGAAGATGGCCACCGGTGAGGGATACCCCCTCCGGCAGGGTGCCGGAACTGGGTCCCGATTGGTTTTTGGTGGGTACAGAGGCTTGCGGTGGCGGAACTCCCGATCTATTCTGTTCCTCGATGGTTTTAGGGTATATTGGTATATATATAGGAGGAAGAAATACGTCAGGGGAGCCACGAGGGGCCCACGAGGGTGGAGGGCGCGCCCAGGGGGGTGGGTGCGCCCCCCGCCTCGTGCCTTCCTCGTTGATCCCCTGACGTGCACTCCAAGTCTCCCGGATTGCTTTCTTTCCAAAAATAACTTTCCCGAAGGTTTCATCCCGTTTGGACTCCGTTTGATATTCCTTTTCTGCGAAACACTGAAACAAGGGAAAAACAGAAACTGGCACTGGGCTCTGGGTCAATAGGTTAGTCCCAAAAGTAATATAAAAGTGCATAGTAAAGCCCATAAAACATCCAAGATGGATAATATAATAGCATGAATACTTCATAAATTATAGATACGTTGGAGACGTATCAATAACTGCTTCTGCCCCATAGACTAGGGAGAAGGGAGTCTGCCCGGTAGCTCGATTTGGTGTCGTTTTGAGGGACCAGAGAACTACCGGCAGCTCGTCGATCCACCGCCTGCCGCACTTCTGTAGCTCATCAAATGTTCTCGTCTTGAGTCCATGTAGCACTTCAGCGTTCGCCCTCTCAGCTTGTCCATTGCTTCTGGGATGTGCAACAGAGGCAAATGAGATCTTGCTGCCAAGGGCATGAACATATTGCATGAAGGCGCGGCTCGTGAACTGGGTGCCGTTGTCGGTGATGATCCGGGCAGGGACCCCGAAGTGGCACACCAATTCTTTCAAGAACTGGATAGCTGACTGAGCAGTCACCTTTCTCATGGCAGCTACTTCCGGCCACTTTGTAAACTTGTCGATAGCAACGGACAAGAATTCAAAGCCCCCGGCAGCTCGGGGGAAAGGGCCGAGGACAAGCCCCCAGACCAAAAACGGCCATGACAAAGGGATTGTCTGAAGTGCTTGTGCGGGCAGATGGATATTCTTGGAATGGAACTGGCGGGCTTCATATTTGGTGACTAACTCAACCGCATCTTGGAGGGTTGTGGGCCAATAGAATCCTTGCTGGAATGCTTTCTCAACTAATGCCCTTGATCCGATGTGGGAGCCGCACATGCCTTTGTGAATTTCAACCAGCAGTTCATTTCCTTCTTCCCGAAAGATACACTTCAATTTCACACCGTTGGGCCTCCTTCCGTTTAGAGTGTCATCGACAAACTGATACATACTGGCCCTCCGGGCTACTCTTTCAGCCCCATCTTGCTCATCGGGAAGTTCTCTAGTTTGGAGGAAATGGACTATGTGCCTCGCCCATGTTGGAGCCTGGGGCTCGGCAACAAGGACTAGCGGCACCTCCTCATCTGCGGGAGTGCGTTCCTCGACCGCTGGGACCAGTGGTCCGGCAGGAGGGCGCAACCCGGCAATCGATGGGGAGTTGTTCCCGGCAGGGTCCCTACCAGGAGCCCCGGGAGGCTCTACCGGGAGAGGCTTACCAGAGTCCAACTTCCTTCTCTTTCTTGCCATTGTTGCCGGGGATACGGAGGGCTGAGTAAGATGGAGAACAAAAGTTCCTGGTCCCACAAGAAGTTTTTGCGCAGCACACTTTGACAGATGATCAGCTATGCTGTTTTCCGCACGGGGTACGTGCTCTGTTTGCAATCCGTCAAAGTGCTCCTCCAATCTTCTCACTTCCTCAATGTATGCCTCCATCAATGGACTTTGGTAATCCTTTCCCAGCTTTCTCGGCATCCGCAGCCTCCAGGCAGTCAGTGCACGCGGTAGCTTCCTTGCCGGGGGCCTCGGCTTTTGCCTTCTTGCCGGTACTTGGTGTGCTTGATCCCTCAACAGTCAACACTGCCTTATCTTTGTGCCTCTTGTTGCGCTTCTTATTCTTCTTCCTCTAACTGGTGGATTCATCATCATCCTCTGAGTCGATGTCGATGCAATCTTCCTCCCCAGGGAACTTTCTTCCCTCCTCCACCCGAGCACACTTGTCCTCCAAAGTGTAAAGCTCCTTCACAGTCTTGGGCAACTGCACATTCATCTTGGAACGCACCCTGCGGTTGCGCACATTGGACTGGAAGGCAGCTATCACAGCCGTCGGGTGGATATCTGGAATATTTCTATGGACTCTGCTGAATCTCTGAAAGTACTTCCGCAAAGTCTCTCCTTCCTTCTGCCGGAGAAGTTGCAAGTCATTGGGTCGCCCTGGCTCTTGGTAGCCGCCAGGCGCTAGTAAACTCATGGCACAGGTCAGCCCTTGACGAAATGGAATTCTCCGCCAGGTGCATCATCCAAGACCTCACATTGGACTTGAGTGCCAAAGGGAAGTAGTTGGCGAATACCTTCTCATCTCTTCCCCCGGCAGCTTGCACAGCGATGGTGTAGATGCTCAAGAACTCTGCCGGGTTTAGCCTCCCATCGTACTTCTTGGGTATCTCTGGCTTGAACGTGCGAGCGGATGGCCAACGGACTTGCCGTAGCTCACGAGTAAAGGCAGGGCACCCAACCTCGAAAGGTAGGCACCCGCCGTCCTCGGGCGCGGGCTCGTCGATGTCGGGACCATCGCACGGTCCGGCGGCGGTCGTCGCGGTGTCACTCGATGACGATGCATGCGTCTCCCCTCCGCCTATCCTTCGGGGCTCGTTGTTGGCTTGGACGTCCTCGAGGGTCGGAAAAGGCTATCGAGACCTCATCGGGTTCTTGATTTCACAGCGCCCGCGCTGGCTGCCATGGTGGGGACTGCACCGTGGGGGCAGCCCCTTCCATACGGCATGCGGCACGAGCCGCCATCGTCGCTTGGGAAGGCCGTGGCGAGCCAGCTCGCTGTGAGCCCCCAGCCTCAGTGAAGCCAATCAGACTCTGGATGGTAGCTCTCCCTTCATCCATCTGATCGGCCGCCGGCGGGAACCTTAATAGCAGCCGGGCCCGCGCCATGGCCTCCGTAGAGGTGCTTGGCATCGGAGATGATGACGTAGATCGTACTGTCGCCCGGCTTCTGACGACGCCGGTGGTGGCAGCGTCGCACCCTCGCTGCCGCGAGCCAGCCACTTGGATGGCGTGGTGACATGGTGAAGGCGCTTGAGGGCCAGTGGCTCCGTTAGGCACGGTGGTCGGGTCAACCCGCTCCGGAGGGGGAGCACGCGCTGCGGTCGCGCCCGTGCCGGGGCGGCCGGAGGACAGCGATTCACCCCGAATCAGGCGCCACCATTGTGTCTGTGCCCTTCGGCGAGGGAAAGAGGTATAGATGGAATAACCCCTTCGCTCGTACCTCGTGAAGTATGGCCACTGGGATGCTGCGGATGCTGCCCCCCTCCGGGGCCTCCCGCTCCTGCTTCAGTCACGGGGGAGGTGGCGACAACGTCGCATGCGCCGACTGTGTCCCCTGCAACGCCCACACCCTCGTGCACCTCCATATCCCTCGCGATGTCGGCGGCCGCAGGCGGAGGAGCCTTCGAGATGGACGGCTGAGCTGAAGCACCGGGTTTCTTCTTGGGCGCCATGGTCGATGGCGCCGTCGGTGATGAAGATGGCGATGAAGATGACGCGTTGCTCACGCTTTCAGGTTCGTGCAAGTGATCCCCCTACCTGGCGCGCCAAAGATGTCGCGGGAAACCATGGCCAGATATAGGACCAACGGTCCCTTTCTGGTTCGGCGGGGGGATGGCAGGTTGCACAAAGAGCAGAAGAGTGTGAGGCAGCACGACAGAGATCACACGGGCAGTTTTTACCCAGGTTCGGGCCGCCGTGAGGCGTAAAACCCTACTCCTGCTTTGGTGGATTGATGGTGAAATATGGTGGAAAACGTAGCGCTCTGTCCGGCAGGGTTGCCTTGGGGCGAGAACGGCTACGCGCGTATGAGTGTACAAAGGTCTGAATCCTTTCTCTGGTTGCCATGGGCCTCCTTTTATAGATCAAGGGGTCACCACAGTGGCAAATCAGTCATTATGCACTGATTAGATAGCAAATAATGCTATCATACCTAACTCTACAGGCTGACAGAGCGCATTAAATGCGCCGCTCAATGTCACATCGTAGCTTGCCCGGCAGGCCCTGCCATGCTGTTTTGCCAGCTTTGCGCCTGCTCGCTTGACACGTCGCAGGACGGGTGTCGCCTGTAGATATTTTTTGTAGGAAGTGGCTGCCAGGTGGCATATAGTAGCCACTTAATCACTTTGGAGCTTGACAGCGCACTAATCGATGACGTGCATCATGGTGAGGTGGTGCGGTGGAGTCTTGGCGGAGTGTTGTGCTTCCGCAGGCCCCGACAGGCTTGCCGGGGCGGTCCCGGGGGTCGCTGCCGGGACGATCCTCGTCCTTGCCAGGCCCGCCTGCCCGGCAAGGGAGTATTTTCCCTTTGTGGCATCTTATCTCTCTAGCTTCAATTTGGCCTTCTTGATCTGTGCCTTGGTGTTGGTCATGGTGTTGTAATCTTGCCTTCTAGCCTGTGCATAGTTCGGGCAACAGACCCAGGGTTTGTTGTACCAACAAAAGTCCTCAACCTACGCGGCCCAACGGCATACGCAAGAGAGTGACTCGGAAACGTTTGATGCATCTTATATTGACATTCCTCTTATTTTTGTCACGGGCTCGATAAATGTGGTTGAAATCATCCAAGGTGAACCACAGAACACTATGCGATGGCTTTTGAGCAATAATCTCGGCAAAGAAGGTATTTGAGGGTGGATGAAGGAGGGGGAAAATGCATTGCACCTCTCAAGTGCCACACACCCCTATATGAGTATAGCATTAAAAAATATCACAAAATTTCAAAAAAAAATCTGAAATTTTGGGATATCAAACCTGGGTGCCCGTTGTACACATGTATTAAATTTCGTGGGGAATGGGTGCCCGTGGTATATGTGGGGAAGGAAATACGGTCTGACATACGATCCATCCAAAACAATTTCCCTATACACAGGAAATTTTTAACTTTTTTACCGAGATTACCACGTGCATCCATTCCCCCCGAAACTGAACACAGGTGTACAATGGGCACCCAGGTTTGACATTCCAAAAATTCAGAATTTTTTGAAATTTCCTGATATATTTTTTAATGCTATATTCATATAAGGGTGTGTGGCACCCGAGAGCCACAACTCCTCCTCCATGAAGTAGGGCCATATACCGAAGTGATCTTGAAGTTGATCTCGGAGACTTTGACATAGACCATGGCCAAAATACAGAAAGTTGAGGCACTAATGGAAGAAATGTACACAGGAGCTGATCATCCCACAACATGAGCATTCCTCCACAAGTAATTCATTTGTTGGTTGGATGCTCGTGCGTCCAGCTAACGGATGCTGGACCGCTGCAGCATATCCTTCTTTGATGTCATGCTCTATCCACTCCGACAGAATCTTTAACTCTACTCCTTGGGGCTAAGATTGCAAGTCTCCTTCATTTGTAACAGATCACCTTCTTGTCAGATTCGCTCAACCTCACCAGGGCTGCTGCTGCAACAAGCATCACTTCACAGGATGTGAGATGGGAAATCAGGCCGTTACCGGCGAACTTCCTTGTCCTATTGCCCACATGAACTCTTCCATGCACCATATTTCTAGGAGTTCGAATAGTGAAGCCCGCAACTTTTCCAGAGCGCCTGCAAATTCAAGCCGCTCTGCATCCTCTGCTCTCAGGAGGGCCACGTCTCCGCCTGCTGCCCCTCCCGTGGCAAGCCACTCCTGCTACAGACCATGGGGCATGCGATCCCTGGAGGGGGTTTCTTCTGCCTTCAGTTTCCGGAGGTGGAGGAAGAGGGTGTGAGCGGGTTCGGGGTCAATGCGACCATCCTCTCCGCGACCCCAAGCGTCCTCTCAAAGGAGATCTTGGAGGTGGAGCTACCGCATCTGTTCGAAGGTGAGTGGGATTGGCAGGTGGCCCAGATCGATTCCGATAGCTTCTCGGTGGTCTTCCCAGATCCGGCAATGCTTCGCATGGCGACCCGTAGCGGCAAACTGTTCCTCTCCATCAACAACATTACCGCCCTCATTCGGGACGCCGTGGCCAACACACCAAAAGGGGAGGTCATGCTGGAGGTGTGGGTCAAGCTTGGGGGCATCCCTCCCAAGCACCGCAAGGTGGACAGGCTGATGGCTGGGCTGACGATGCTTGGCCGACCGGTGGTGGTGGACGAGCTGTCGTTGATTCGCTCCGACCCGGTGAGGATGCATTTTGCATGCCGCAAGCCAGAGAAGATGTGTGGCTCTGTGCAGGTCTGGTTCAATGGCGAAGGTTTCCTCATCACGCTCGAGCCAGAGCTTGACCCCCCCCCCTCCGCCGTGGGGCTCCGGCGCTGCCTCTTCCCCCTCCTCCTAGCAACAACAAGAGCCCGGACAATGGCGACAAGGACAAGCCTCAAGACAAAGGAGAAGACAAGGACCCCGATGCGACCATGGATGACGATACCATCGATACGGCGGCCTGGGAGAAGCTTGGCATCAGGGGTGCGGGCTCTTCAGCAGCCTACAAGCGCCCAGGGCTCGACTCGTCTGCGACGGTGGCAATGGAGGTGGAGGTGACCAATCAGTACGGCTCCAACCTGGGGATGGTGTCCCCTCCATCGGCGGCCCTATTCAACAAGGGGGAGACTGCGTCCTGCGATACGGGTGTGCCTGCTGGCGAGCGCACGCCTCTGTTGCTGTCGACCAACACCATTCTGCCATCCTTGGCCAGGTCCCCGGCCTCGGGTGGGCAGGGTGGCAGCAAGAGCGGCTCCGTGCAGGTGAAGAAGCTGGCGGGGCGCAGGGTTGCCGTGGATGGCATCCGGGCCATGGAGCAGCTGGGCGCGCCGCCAACCCCGCGTCAGACGGTGATGGCGCTGGCGTCCCCCCTGGCGCAACCTCTCGGCGACGCTCTGTTCCAGGAGGTGTCCAAGGCGGCACCGATCGTGCAGGCCAAGCGATCCAAGGCGGTGGCCGCGACCCCGGTCCGCTCTAGCTCGCGCTTCAGGGGTGCCAAGGCGAGCCTGCCGGCGATGCAAAGGGCCCAGCTCATCCAAGCCCAGAAGAATCTCGAGATCTCAGGTAACCCTCCCCCGCGCTTTTCGATTTTGCATACTTTCTCCGATGATCATCTTGCTACGGTGTTGGAGGAGAGTGGGGTGGACGCGTCGTGTTCGGGGGGCACGCGCGAGCTGATTCCTCTGCTGCGTGCGGCAGAGCAGGCGCAAGCGGCGATCGCGGCAGCGGCCACGGCCCGCGCAGATCAGACGGTGCAGGAGGCAGGGGCCTCTCAACCACTCGTGATCCGGCCCGAAGAGGTGGTGCAGGCAATAGGGGTTGCCCCCCTCCCTCTCCTTGTAGGCCCAAGATGAGGCGCGTGGCCAAAGCGGTGTCCTCACGGAGCATCCGCCTTCGTAATAGGATCATTTAGATGCAGGCCATTTTCTGGAATATTCGTGGGTTCGGCCACGCGGGGCACCGAACCCAGTTGAAGGAGTACATGCGTAGGGAGGCAGTAGATATCGTAGCTTTGCAGGAGACGATCAAGCAAGACTTTCGTCATCACGAGCTGCTTGCTATCGATCCCCTGGAACGGTTTTCTTGGAATCATCTAGCAGCGTCTGGGCACTCAGGGGGTATGCTTCTTGGTTTTGATCAAGTTGTTTTCGAGGTGCTAGCTTGGGACGCAGGTACTTTCTTCCTCGCTGGCCACATTCGACACCGTCAGTCTCAGAGGGAGCTGGTGGTGATTCAGGTCTACGGCCCAGCTGATCACGCTCGCTCGGCTGAGTTTTTAGGAGAACTGCAAACGAAGGTGCACGCGGTGAGCTCTGCGTTGATTCCTTTCGTGGTAGGGGGGACTTTAACCTAATCCGCTTGGGTGCAGACAAGAATAATTGCAATATAAACTGGGCTCGGGTGTCCATGTTTAACAACGCAATCGCATCCATGGCAATCCGGGAGTTAGCCAGGTCCGGGGCTCGCTACACGTGGACGAACAAGCAGCTAGACCCGGTGTGATCGGTGCTCGGTAGAGTTTTCATCTCTTCAGATTGGGAGTTGATGTACCCTCTATGCACGCTCATCGCAGAAACCAGGATCGGGTCTGACCACGTGCCTCTTATCCTGGCCTCAGGGGAGGACAGGATCAGGCGTAGCCCTCGTTTTTTCTTTGAAACGGCGTGGATTGAAAACCCCGATTTTGACTCCATCTTCAGGGCAAGGTGGAATGTTTGTGTTAGTCAGGTGGGTCACCAGCGCGGCCCAATGGACTTCTGGATCGTAGTTGGAAGCCGCCTGCGGGCGAGCCTAAAGGGCTGGGGTGCCAATTTGGGCCGTCAAGAGAGATCGCTTAGGGAAGGCATCTTAGCCGAGATTGCGAGCCTCGATCACCAGGCGGATGCGCATCCTTTTTCTGAACAGGAATGGGCTCGTCGATACGCTTTGGAGAACCAGGTGCAGTCGCTTCTCCGCGCGGAGGAGGAGTACTGGAGGCGCATGGGAGGCCTTAAGTGGGTACTTAAAGGTGATGCAAACACCAAGTACTTCCATGCCTACGCCAACGGGAGACGGCCCAGGTGCGCGATCCTCCGTCTGCAGTCAGAGCAGGGGCTCTTGCTGACGCAGGCGGACATTGTGCATCACGTTTATGGCTTTTACATTCAGCTCATGGGGACGAGCGAAGAGCAGCGAGCTGGGGTGCGCGCTGATCTATGGGACCCTTCCCAGCTTGTCACCGATCGGGAAAATGAGGATCTGGGGCTCGCTTTTTGCCCGAGGAGATAGATGCAGCACTTCGGGGCATGACAGTGGATACAACGCCAGGACCGGACGGCTGGCATGTGGCCATGTTCAAACACTTCTGGTCGCTCCTATAGGGGCCGGTGTTCGAGGTTTGCAATGGTTTCATGCGACGGACGGTCGACATATCCCGGCTCAATTTCGGGATCCTATCGCTGATCCCTAAGGTGGTAGGTGCGGATAACATCCGTCAGTTTAGGCCCATCGCGCTCATAAACGTTCCCTTTAAATCTGCTCCAAAGCACTACCTCGCGCCTAGTCCCGATCGCTCAACGTACCATCAATCGTACGCAAACCGCTTTCATCCGAGGCCGGAACATTCTGGAGGGATCTTTAGCGCTCCAGGAGATCATTCATGAACTTAAACGTACTAAGGAACCGACCATTCTCCTTAAATTAGATTTCGAGAAAGCGTACGACCGTGTAAACTGGAATTTTTTGCGTCAGGTCCTACTTAGTCGAGGTTTCTCGGCCGTGTGGGTGCACCGAGTCATGCAACTGGTCACGGGTGGCCAGACAGCGATCTCGGTGAACGGGGAGGTAGGGAGCTTCTTCCGGAACAGGCGGGGACTGCGTCAGGGCGACCCCATTTCACCGCTCCTGTTTAATTTTGTGGTCGACGCCCTTGCGGCTATGCTTCGGAGGGCGACCACGGCTGGCCACATTAAGGGAGTGGTCGGCCACCTCATCCCAGGGGGGATTTCGCACTTGCAGTATGCAGACGATACCATGCTACTGTTTCAGCCGGATGCTCACAGTATTGCCACGGTGAAACCTTTGCTGTTGAGCTTTGAACTTATGTCCGGGCTGAAAATCAACTTCCACAAGTGTGAAATGTTGTCTATGGGGATAGATAGCGAGGAGGGGCAGCGCATCGCTGACCTTCTCAATTGTAAAGTGGGAAAGTTCCCCTTTATGTACTTAGGCTTGCCTCTAGCACCGCGCAGAGTGACGATAGATGAGTGGGCTCCGTTAATAGGGAAAGCAGGGAAGAAAGTGAGCCCTTGGCTTGGTAAGTTCATGTCCTCCACGGCAAGACTTGTCCTCACCAACTCCAGCCTCTCCTCGCTACCTATGTTTGCTATGGGCTTGTTCCTGCTGGCAGAAGGGGTTCATGTCAAGCTGGACACGCCGCGTGCTCGTTTCTTTTGGGAAGGGACGGCCTAAAACGCAAATACCACTTGGTCAAATGGGCTGCGGTATGTAGGCCCAAATCCTTGGGAGGATTAGGAATCATTAACACTCGACTTCAGAATATAGCGTTAATGTGTAAATGGATCTGGAAGCTATCGCAAGGGGCGACGGGCTTATGGGCTGACATCCTTCGAGCCAAGTACTTCCCAAATGGGAATTTCTTTGAAGGGGAAGCAAGGGGCTCCCCCTTTTGGCAAGATTTGCAGGCCATCAGACCTGCTTTCGATCAAGGGGCCAAGTTTATTATTGGTAATGGTCGTTCTACCCGATTTTGGTTAGATTACTGGGTTGGCGCCCGACCACTCTGGGAAGAGTTCCCAGAGCTTTACGACCTAGCGGTGCATCCTAATCAAAAGGTGGCCGAGGCTTTGGCTGCGCCACATGCCGTAGCTTTTCGACGAAACCTTAACGTGCAGGAATCAGCAAGGTGGGGTGCTTTGCTAGACTTGACGACCTCGTTGTGACGCTTTCTGACGTGCCAGACAGGGTGTCCTGGCACCTCAACGCCTCCGGGAGGTTTCCCGTTAAATCCTTATACCACAAACTGTGCCAGGGGTCGGTACAGCGAGAGATCAAAGGATTGTGGCAAGCACGCGTTCCGCTTAAGATCAAAGTCTTTCTTTGACAACTGTTTCGGGATCGCTTACCCACATCCGTCAACATAGCTAAATGGAATGGCCCGGCTACGGGCATGTGTGCACTGTGTGGAAACCCCGAAAACGCGAATCACACCTTTTTCCTCTGCCCTCTCGCTCGGTTTGCGTGGAGTGCAGTTCGGGAGGCTGCTGGGGTAGCCTGGGATCCACGATCCTCATCCGAACTCGTGGACCTTCTACATTCGGTGCAGGGTCAGCCCAAACGGGTGCTCTGGACAAGTATAGGAGCGATGCTTTGGTCTCTATGGCTTACTCGCAACAAGTTTACCATTGAAGGATCGTTCCCGTCGCACCCGGCTAACATAATATGCAAATGCTCTATCCTCTTGCAGCAATGGAGTCCGTTGGCGAAGCATAAGGACACTGATCTCATGAAGCTAGCGCAAGTTCGGGTGCACCAAGTGTTTGTGGCGGCTAGGGAGCCGGCGATGCCTACCTGACGATGGGGTATCTATTTTGTTTCTGCGAGCCTGCGTGCTTCTGCTCATGGGCTTCGGCCTTGTAATCAGCTCGTAGCCCGGCATTTGGACCCTTTCCTAGACTATCGTTTCTCGCTTCGCTGTAGCGTTTGGTGTTTTGGTGTAATGTAACGCCCACGGTGCGGCTATATCTCCCACGTGTCGAGGCACGACTTAGAGGCATAACCGCATAGTGGTTTTGTCGCAAGAAGGGTCATCTTCACACAATCCCATGTAATGAACAAGAATGGGATAAAGAGTTGGCTTACAATCGCCACTTCACACAATACATAAATATATCTCATACATCATCCAAAATACAAACATATAGACCGACTACGGTCAAAATCCAGATGAAAATAAGATAACCCCAAATGCTAGATCCCCGATCGTCCCAACTGGGCTCCACTACTGATCATCAGGAAAAGACACATAGTAACGACCACGTTCCTCGTCGAACTCCCACTTGAGATCGACGCCATCATCTGCACTGGCATCGTCGGCACCTGCAACTGTTTTGGTAGAATCTGTGAGTCACGAGGACTCAGCAATCTCACACCCGCGAGATCAAGACTATTTAAGCTTATAGGAAAGGAAGGTGTAATAAGGTGGAGCTGCAGCGGCAATAAGCATATATGGTGGCTAACATACGCAAGAGAGAGCGAGAAGAGAAACAACGGAGCGGTCGTCATCTAGCAATGACCAAGAAGTGATCCTGAACTCCTACTTACGTCAAACATAACTCAGACCGTGTTCACTTCCCGGGCTCCGCCGAGAAGAGACCATCACGGCTACACACGCAGTTGATGTATTTTAATTGGGTCAAGTGACAAGTTCTCTACAATCGGACATTAACAAATTCCCATCTGCCTCATAACCGCGGGCACGGCTTTCGAAAGATAATACCCTGCAGGGGTGTCCCAACTTAGCCCATCATAAGCTCTCACGGTCAACGAAGGATAAACCTTCTCCCGGAAAGACCCGATCAGTCTCGGAATCCCGGTTTACAAGACATTTCGACAATGGTAAAACAAGACCAGCAAAGCCGCCCGAATGTGCCGACAAATCCCGATAGGAGCTGCACATATCTCGTTCTCAGGGCACACCGGATAAGCGAAGCGTACAGGTACCAACATAACCCAAGTTGCCAAGGGACGGTCTCGCACGGTGCTCTAGTTTGGACCAGCACTCAGAGGAACACTGGCCCGGGGGTTAAAATAAGATGACCCTCGGGCTCGCGAAAACCCGGGGGAAAAAGGCTTAGGCGGCAAATGGTAAAACCAAAGTTGGGCCTTGTTGGAGGAGTTTTATTCAAGGCGAACTGTCAAGGGGGTCCCATAAATCACCCGACCGCATAAGGAACGCAAACTCAAGGAACATAATCCCGGTATAACAGTAACTAGGGCGGCAAGAGTGAAACAAAACACCAGGCATAAGGCCGAGCCTTCCACCCTTTACCAAAATATATAGATGCATTAATTAAATAAGAGATATTGTGATATCCCAACATATCCATGTTCTGACATGGAACAAACTTCAACTTCACCTGCAACTAGCAACGCTATAAGAGGGGCTGAGCAAAAGCGGTAACATAGCCAAACAACGGTTTGCTAGGAAAGGATGGTTAGAGGCTGACATGGCAAAATGGGAGACATGATATAGCAAGTGATAGGTAGCGTAGCATGGCAATAGAGCGAACAACTAGCAAAGCAAAGATAGAAGTGATTTCGAGGGGTGGTCATCTTGCCTGCAAGGTTCTCAGAGTTGTCGAAAGCTTGATCCTTGTAAACGTACTCAACAGGTTCCTCGTTCACGAACTCGTCTCCCGGCTCTACCCAAGACAAGAACACAAACAAACGGAACCACAATCAACCACGAGAAAAGCACAAGCAACATGATGCAAAACATGTATGATATGCGAGATATGATATGCGTGCTCCGGAAGGAAAATGATGAATATGGAAGTAACTTGGCAAACCAAGCATGCCACTGGAAAGATGAGATGATTTCGGTCGAAATCGATATAAAGATCACCGGAAACGGATGCACGGTTTGCAAATGGCAAGCAAAACAAGAATGACGCGAATCTGCGATTAACAGCATGATAGCATTTAAAATGCAACAAGTAACAAAGCTAAAGCACTCCAACATAGCAACAAAGCATATGAAAGTAATCTACAGGAGATTCTTGACAAAAGATGAACACTGAGCTACGGCTAGTTCACAACATATCAAGCTCAAACAAGCATGGCAAAAGTGCAAAAGATAACAGGTTCACAGACTTAGTGAAAAACTGGACATGGCAGAAAACAGCATCAGGTAGCAAAGTTCAGAGCACGAAAACAACATGCTACAAGAATTTAACATGGCAAAACAAGGCATGGCAGTGTTCTTCTAAATGCATATGACAAAAGTTCCTTACTGACCATAAGCCAAAAAGGACCAGAAGATATGATGGCAAGCATATAAACATAGCAACTTTCGTTATCAGGTTTCAGACTTAGCAGAAAACAGAACATGACAGAAATAATAATATGTAGGCCTCTTTGTGAGCTTGATGGACTCACTACAGAGCAATTCACTACAAACCAAGCACACCTACAGCAAGATGGCATGTTTATGAAGCTATCCATGGCAAGAACAAAAGCATAGCATGTATGGATCAACTACAATAAGCTTGGCAAAAATGAATATCATGTTAAGAATCTGCCAGAAATATTTTATAGCAAAAGTAGAGCAAGATTGAGTCATGCTATGGCACTCCATAATTGCAACCAATTGCAGAATTGGATCAATTACAACTATAGCTACAAAACATCCTTACTGAATATCTCCAAAATATGCATGGATCTCTCGGTAGCATCACGTTTACATGGCAACAAAATAACAGCAGACAAAGACTTGAGAGAAATCACTAAGTCCCTGAAATCAGAAACATTACGGGGCCTACTTTGCATACTTGTGCTAGTCACCATAGAGATCAAAAAAATACATGGACTACACCACTGGAAAGATGGCATGGCATACTTCAAAACACATGTAGAGCTCATGCTCATAAGATGCACAGATTAAATGATACAAAAATGACAAATCTCCAAGTTCTGATAAGAACCAGCAGATAACAGCAACTAGCCCTCTTCCAACAGAGATTTGGGCATCAAGATGACCTCTAATGAGCATGGATCAATTGAACAAAATGTATGGCATCACGAGACGAACAATTTGACATATTACACGCGTGAATCGGAGCTACATGCAAGGAGTTATAGAGCTGTGAACAGAGGCATATGCTGTAGGAAAATCAGGACAGAGAAAATTAGAGGGGGCTCGGGGGAAAGTCAACCGTACGGGCTCCGGATCTGGATCGAGCCTGGCGAGCTCGTGCTCGCCCTCGTCGGCGGCGATGGAGGGAAGGCGAGGCGGCGGCCAGAGGAGAGGAGGAGGGAGGCCGGAGGGGCGCGGTCGGCAGAGAGGAGGCTGGTCGCCGGCGGGCGGTGGCGCGGCGCCGGCGGGAAGGCGGTCGGCGGCGGTGAG